>NC_051417.1:33119953-33120160 GCF_015228065.2 Penaeus monodon | reverse complement strand
GAATGGCATACACGATGTTAAACCCATAGATATTTCGTTCCTTTTTCTGTTTACTTTTTTCCCCAAGAGAAATGTCAAAATTTGATGACTGTGTTCGTCCAGATATCCTGACAGACGCCATGTTAGGAGCCTGGCAAGTGATTCAGTGCTATTAAGTTTGCTGGGTTTGTTGATGAAAAGCGGTTAAACGAAGCACTTCAGCCGGAG
>NC_051417.1:33119651-33119869 GCF_015228065.2 Penaeus monodon | reverse complement strand
GAAAAATAGGTCACTGCACGAGAATTATTGGAAAAGACTCACGAGAGTTTAGAGCAAGACGTGATTTATTGCACCAGGTTCATGTACTGTATTCTGAGCTAATTAACTAGGAGAGGCTACTGTGCCTTATTATTTGATCTTCATGGCAGATAATGATTTATCATTATTGTTATCATTACTATGAGATTTTTCCTTGTCACTCATAGCTTTTGTCATCA
>NC_051417.1:33118998-33119490 GCF_015228065.2 Penaeus monodon | reverse complement strand
ACGGGTTTTGTTGTGTGCGTTCTTTTTATCTTTAGTGGTAAATGGAGGCTAATATAATTGCATACGTTACTGTCATCCTTCTCGTTATCATTATCAACCACATTTTTGCCTTCATCATTTATATTAATATGCTAATTAGTTATGCCATTGTCGATATGACTTACGTCACCATCAGCCGTGTTGACGTCACCGTCATGATTACGAATTTCATGACGGACAAAAAGATATAGTTATTTAAAATGTCATGTATGTATTGATATCATACCTATAAATAAATATAAATGCTATAAGTGCAAACACCATGCGTGCATAAACTCCGCGTATGTACAGTGTGGTGTGAAGGGCATGTAGTGTTTAAACGGAATGTATTTATAAACACCATACTGTACATGTATGGATATAAATATCTATTAATAAAAAAAAAATAATGATTTCATATATGAATGTACGAGTATACACAGGTGTAAGTCGGAACACCATATGTGGATAAAC
>NC_051417.1:33118670-33118851 GCF_015228065.2 Penaeus monodon | reverse complement strand
TGTGCCATGTACGTATAAACAGTCTCAATATAACTGCAATGTATGCAGTTTTAAATATGCGTTTTCTAATCTTATGCATTTTTTTTCTTTCACTTCTAAACATTTCTTTTATTTAACCCGCCACTGTTTTGCAATTGTGACGAAACGCTTCTGTGAAAAGCCCGGTTGAGTACCAGGAGAA
>NC_051417.1:33118459-33118626 GCF_015228065.2 Penaeus monodon | reverse complement strand
GACCTCCTTATGCGGAATTATATTACAGAACTACAAGTGGAATTATAATCAAGTGGACGAGGAAGTGGAGACGAAATTTCGACTTAAGTATATTACACACGCAGTGAAAGTGGAATTATGATCAAGTGGATGAGGAAGTGGAGGCGAGTACTCGGTTTATGTTGCCT
>NC_051417.1:33118010-33118413 GCF_015228065.2 Penaeus monodon | reverse complement strand
GGCGAATGCTCCTTTTGTGGCTCTTAAGGTGGATGAGTATTATTCTCGATGTGGTGTCTGGTATGGTGAGAAAGTATGATGCTAAGAATGGTTGTGGTGAACAGTGTTTGAGGCTCAGTGTTGAGGGTTACTGTGGTGAAGAGATATGGTGAAGGGGGGGGGGTGATGCATGAAAGAATTGAAGGCAATTTAGAGATCGTTGAAAGTTCCTCGGGACGAGTCGCTGGAGAGATGGACAAATTGCTATACATGGCCACCCTCTGCAGTGATCGAAATTGCTTATAATTGCTTTTAATAAAGGAACCAAATGTATAAAAGAAATTATTGGAAAATAAGGAATTACCTTCGGTTCCTTTGATTTTTTTTTATGTATATAGGGTTCATACTGCATGTACGTGCGTGG
>NC_051417.1:33117594-33117727 GCF_015228065.2 Penaeus monodon | reverse complement strand
ATTTCCCTCGTGAATATTTTCGACTTTTCCCTTTTCATCTTCCCCATCCCACCCTATACACACGCCTTAAGAATTGTCACCTTTGACAAGGTTCTCCCCTATGACCTAATTCTTTAATGATTCCTATCCCCCC
>NC_051417.1:33116150-33117340 GCF_015228065.2 Penaeus monodon | reverse complement strand
ACTTTTCCTCCCTCTTCCTCTCCCATCTTTTTCCCCGCCCTCACCACACAAGGAAAAATCGCAGCCACGGAGAATCCCCGAGGCGACCCAGGTGGTAAGGACGAGTTCGAACGGCTTCGAGACAGCGGCACGATCAAGCGGTGGCACCCTGACGTCTTCACCTCCGCAGGCCACGCTGGCACCCTCCTGAGCGCCGAAATCCCTGCTAAAGCCCGAATTGAGGCATCCGAAATCCTGCTGGGTCAACACCAAAGAACCTCAAGAACATAAAACTTCGATAAGTACACCGGCTGAACACGATCTCGGGCTTCGTGTTGCTTCGAAACATCTGCGGCATCGGACCACACACGCGGGCTCGGTGTTCGCACTGCCAGGCCGCTCTATTCGCACTGTCAAGTCGCTATTCGCACTGTCAAGTCGCTATTCGCACTATCAGTGCCTCAGTGGGAGGTACTCTTAGGTGTATTTATGAGTGTGAATGAAAGGATGGAAAAGTAAAGGTATGTTTATATGTGTGGGGTAAGGTGTAGACGTGTATATCTCTGTGAGGGAGGGTGTATTTGCGCCCGTGTGCGTAGGTAGGAAAGTATAAAGGTGTGCTTTTGTGTGGGAGAGGAGACAGACCTGTGCTTCTCTCTCGGGAGGCTATATGCTTGTCTCTGTGTGTGGGAGGTGTATATTGGTGTAATTATCAGTGTGGATGGAAGGTGAAAAGGTATATAGTATGATTTCATGTGGGGGATAGGGCTTAGAAGTGTGTATCTCTGTGGGGGAGAGTGTGTAAATGTGTTCATTTGTGTAGGAGGTACATGTAGGTGTATTTATGTGTATGAGGGAAGAGGGAAGTATCTAGGTGTGTTTGTGTGGATGGAAAGGAGGGTTTGGTGAGTATTTTTCGATTGGAAAAAGGTGTAAGTATCCGCTTTTGGGGAAAGAGGAGGGGCTACACCTGGGTTTCTGCATAAGGAAATGTACGCTGGTATGAGGGGTGTGTATAGGAATGGGTTTGCGCTTGGGGAGGAGAGTGTAGGTATATGTTTGCGCTTGACAAGTGTACAGCTTTGGATTTCACAGTGGGAGAGGGTGTAACTGTATTTGATGATACTTGTGAAGATGTAGATGCATCCGTACGTGTAGGGAAGGGGAAGAGGTAGGTCACGTGTGTACTAGCGTGTAGGTGTTTGAGACAA
>NC_051417.1:33115888-33116132 GCF_015228065.2 Penaeus monodon | reverse complement strand
ACGTGCAAGGATGTAGGTATTTATTTAGTCTGTGAGATTGATACGTATGAGTGTGTTCTCGTGCGGGGCTGGGTGATTGCAGGGTGTAAATATAGGGGTGTGGAATCGACTGTAGGCATCCGTTCTTTGTTAAGTTAATTCCTGTGTCGCGTACGTACACGTTATCACAAAACTTCTCAACGCCAAACTTTCCTTCAAAATAAAAATCTTAATACGTCATTCAAAGTAACACAACAACCATCAC
>NC_051417.1:33115165-33115447 GCF_015228065.2 Penaeus monodon | reverse complement strand
ACAAAACCCACAACCATTAAATAAAACAAAACAAAACAAAACAAAAACACAGATAAATACAGAAATAAAGAGATATAAAACCCCATTTTTTCTCCCCCTCGCGTCGCAAGGGTAACAGAGAGTCGTAGGGTCGTAGGGTCGTAGAGGAGCGAGAGGGTCGTGCCAGGAAGAGCTGGAAGAGGGGAAGCTTGTGCGTGGAAACCCTGGGTCGTCCAGTGAGGGGACAGAGCTGTAGGGTGATGATAAAGCGTCGAGTGTAGTAAGGGTGGAAGCTTCTGTTTA
>NC_051417.1:33114543-33114746 GCF_015228065.2 Penaeus monodon | reverse complement strand
TGTGCATTTATCTTAAGAAGAAAATGCTGGTAAATATTCTCGTGTGGTTTTCTAATTAATGTCTTTCTCTTCAAGAATAATTAAGGACATTACATCGATAAAAGGATGAAAATTACGGTGATTATGATTCAAGATGAAATGTATTGATAATAGTGATGATGATAAGATAAAACAAGGAAATTGATAAATGAAGAGCTGAACAA
>NC_051417.1:33113824-33113987 GCF_015228065.2 Penaeus monodon | reverse complement strand
CGACCATCAGACGAGGCGATAATTGAAAGGCTGAAGAAGGCAAGTGTTAATAATTGAACGCGAGAACAATAAAACACGGGGAGCAGCGTAAGGCATCTTGATGGATGCGACCAAGATGGCGGCGGATCGAGCGACCTCTCGCCGCCTTGCCTTCGGGTGGGGG
>NC_051417.1:33112903-33113164 GCF_015228065.2 Penaeus monodon | reverse complement strand
ACAATGCCACCCGACCGAGGAAGCTGCCGAGATCATATCGGCCTACGATTCCCTTGTGATTAATCGCAAGAGTCTCAGAAAACCGGGTGATGGAGTGGACTGTTATATAGGCCTAGATGAGGTAAGGTTTTATATAGGCCTACCTGAAAGTTTGCATGGGGTACGCTGTAAAAGGGTTACCGTGCGTGTGTGTGGGGTGGGATACGGGGGAGGGGGAGGGGGGTAAGGTGGGCGGCGGGGGAGATAGATGGGGGTGCGTGC
>NC_051417.1:33112572-33112737 GCF_015228065.2 Penaeus monodon | reverse complement strand
TATATATAGGTCTCTTAAGTTGCTTGCATGTTTTAGAAGGAATAGAATAATTTTGTTTAGCCTTATGAGTATATTTGAATATGTTTTTCAAGTGTAGAATTTTGCGACGAATCTGTACAACTGCGGAAAATTATATTAAGAGAATGATACAATACAAATGCAAAC
>NC_051417.1:33110159-33110422 GCF_015228065.2 Penaeus monodon | reverse complement strand
ATAATTTTTTTTTCATCTTTCGCTCCAGAAGACATTTCCAACATACAATCATCAAAAAAGCTAAAACAATCAAATCATTTTAAGCATAAAATCACTTATTACAGCATATAACACAATCAAAATTCACAACCAGCTGCGTTATCCGTCCATCAGTGTCTTTTACAACGATAAAACCTTATTACAAATTATTACTTTTATTATTACAAAGCCTCGGCGTCCTACTGTGCAGAGCAATGAGTCTAAAAGCCAAGAAAGTGTGGGCG
>NC_051417.1:33109363-33109796 GCF_015228065.2 Penaeus monodon | reverse complement strand
CATTTTGGACAGCAATTATTGTTTATTTTCTATTTAACAATAGCAATGTCTTTCCTTTTTGATATTCATATTAATTTTATAATATTTTTAAAATTTCTTTCCCAAAGTAGATATTGCCTGTCATATGATCTTCCCCTAATTTTAAAGATATACATAAATATTAGACCGCGCTGATTAATGTTATTCATCCTGTAAATACGATTAACAGATTGCCAATATTACCTTCCACACCTGTTTAATTTTCCATCTCTTTCACCACAGCTTCGGAAGCGCGGTTTGCGACACACTGCGCGGTGACATGACGCGGGTCGAAAGTGCACTGTTGGTGTGTCGGAAAGGTCTATGACACGCAAACAGTGGTGTCAAGGGGATGGTCCTGTCCTAAATACGTGGTGTCAGAAATAGTTGTTAAGGGAGGGTAGTATTTTTAACT
>NC_051417.1:33109200-33109324 GCF_015228065.2 Penaeus monodon | reverse complement strand
TGGTTTTAAAAATGTGAGATAAATAAACTTCATATATCGATAGAAAAGTGAGATAATGAACGATAAAACGACGAAATATAACGAAAGATAAGTATTTAATAGACAGAATAGAATAAAGGACAAG
>NC_051417.1:33108925-33109113 GCF_015228065.2 Penaeus monodon | reverse complement strand
GCACAAAATAAAAAAATAAATAAATAAACAAAACAAAATGAAAAAAAAAATAAAAAAAAAATACATAGAAAATTAGACAAAAAAAATACAAAATACATAAGGCAAAAAAGTATAAAAACAAATTCAAATAAAAAATAATAATAATAATAAAATAATAATAGTAACAATGATAAAAATTATATATACGT
>NC_051417.1:33108618-33108766 GCF_015228065.2 Penaeus monodon | reverse complement strand
ATAAAATGCATACCTAAAAATCGGACGACAGGAGCGTCGCTACTGCGCCCCTTGTGAGCTCGTGTGACCTGCCTGCTGTGGCGCGGTGACGTCAGCGCCCCTGCCTCTGCATGCGTATCATGTGACCTCTCCGTCATGCCGTGAGAAT
>NC_051417.1:33108246-33108560 GCF_015228065.2 Penaeus monodon | reverse complement strand
GGGAGGCGGAAGGGACAGGGGGAGGGTGGCGGGAGTCGCCCGTGGATATAAGAGTTTGTGGATAAAATTGTATGGGTAAGTACGAGTGTTAGTCAGGGTACCCGCGTTGCAGGAATGTGTGCGGGGAGGAATGCAAGCAGAGAGGGGGGGTGTATGTATGATCGGATACACCCACGCAGGAATACGCGGTGACTAGTATGCGTGCAAGAGAGATTACGCCCACGTAGGAATACAGGTAGGCAAGAATGCACGCAAACAAGCGAGGATCATCGCGCGCCAGAATGTGCCCACGCAAAAATATGAACAAAAATTAT
>NC_051417.1:33107702-33108062 GCF_015228065.2 Penaeus monodon | reverse complement strand
ACATACACGCACGCATAACTGTACCCATACAACCACCTCTATGTCTGAATTATCGTCAAGCACAACAACGTGTTAAACACACATCTTAACTGGAGGGGATTAATACAAGTGGTAAGGAGGATACAATTTGCATGAGAATGGTGATGATGTGATGCGGGTGGTGAGAGCTACGCTTCTGGTGTATTAGTAACGACAGTAACTATTAGAGAACTTAAAGGTTCAAGTAGAGGTGTTATATAATAAATGTGTATTATTTAAGAATACTATGAAGACGTAAATAAGAGATCTAGTTGTGATTGAACTAGTAATAACAGCAAGAACTTTGTTAATGTATGACAGTTAAGATAATGTAAAAGATTA
>NC_051417.1:33106623-33107586 GCF_015228065.2 Penaeus monodon | reverse complement strand
GAGTGATAACGAACCCAAAATATTTTAGCTTACAGACAAAAAAGGAATTTATCATAATAAATCAGACAAGAGAACAGACATATTATTGAATAAACAACAAAACACCAAAGACATTAACCTCGTTATCCTCACTCACTTTCCTCATTTTCTTCACGTTCCCCACTATCGTTAGTGTCTGCCTCTTCTTGGTGTATCCACGCCCCCCCCCCTGTCGTAGCAATTATAATATCATGTGATTCGATAATTAACATTACATTTTGCACAGATGTTCGAATGGTGAGCTAGAGCCATGAACGAGTAAGCAACACTTGTGAGGTGAAATTGCAATATTTCTTTTTTAATGTTATTTTTCTGCACTGATCTCCATCATGGCCGTTCTGTGCAGGGTGTATGAGTGTGTGCGTGCGTTCGCAGTATACAGTGAGAATGCATTATCTGCGTTACTAGATCGTATCAATTTCGCTTCCCTTGCACGCAACCATCTATACATTCGAAAATATGTATCCTACCATATTTACAAGCATCATCACTATCATCATCACACTTTCCTCACCGTCACCTCGCCTAGTGACCGCTTACATGCCCACACGCTCTCCTCTCAGCTCCGTCCCTGCCCCGTGCCCGGAGCGTAATGCCCGAGGACACTTCCGAACCAGATTTGTGTACTGCTCCACCCAGGTCACAGTCAGGTCCTCCACCTCCATTACCTCGAAGACATGAGACTAGCTGCTGCGAAGGGCTACTCCTCCTGACAAGGGGGATCGGACCCTCCTTCAGCGCGAAAAAATGAGGATCGGAATTAAAGGGAATCGGATCCCCTTTCGTTGTCTTATACTTTTGTTTTCCTTATTGTAGGCGCTCACTTGAAAAGGGGGGATGGTAGATACTCCTAATTTCTTGTTTTTTGTGTGTGTTTTTCTTCGTATTTCTGATTGTTTTCCTGAGAATGTAGATGAATACTTC
>NC_051417.1:33106001-33106293 GCF_015228065.2 Penaeus monodon | reverse complement strand
CCCACTCATGTCAACCGCTCATAATCCCCGTCCCCGACGCCGACGCAGGAGAAGACTCAAGCGATGCAGCTCATTATGAGAACCTCCTCCATGTGTCTTCCTCATAGCTATGCACACGCGTGTCGATCACTGTGAGGCGGACGTTTATAGAGTATTTTAATCATACGAAGGAGGAGAAGGTGAAGCGAGGGCCTGAGGCGTAGTGGCCATAACGAGGTCGAAGGTGCTGGCAGTAGGAGGCCAAGGGAGGTGCCATATATAGTGTATGTGAGAGCTCGGTTCCCCTGGCACA
>NC_051417.1:33105017-33105154 GCF_015228065.2 Penaeus monodon | reverse complement strand
CGTGTACTGTGCCCTTCAGCCCTTCCCATACCCTCCACACACCAACCTACCTTATCGTCACACGAAGCCCTACCTTGCACTCGGTCGGTAATGCAATGGCGTGTCTGTGCGTCTCCGGGAACAAATCGACGTCATGG
>NC_051417.1:33104072-33104195 GCF_015228065.2 Penaeus monodon | reverse complement strand
ACAAGATTAAATCAAACTTACACGAGAAAGAAAACCAACAAGTGTTTATCAGAAAAGACTCGGCTTCACACTAAGGGAAAATCTTTACCTGTGTTGTGTGACACTTTCTTGTTACACCTGTAT
>NC_051417.1:33102466-33103622 GCF_015228065.2 Penaeus monodon | reverse complement strand
CAACTCATTTGTCGTTTACTAACTGAAATGTTAGAGTCGTAACAGAAGAGTTTACCGCAATAAGTTTTCCAATAACAACCCGAGTCTGACAGCTCTCTACACAAACCCCGATTGTGGGACAACCACCCAATCCCCAATCAGACTTGTACAACAAAACGAATTGGTCAGTAGGTTCACTAGTGGTTCACATCCCCCTCTCAATTATACTGATATACTGACAACTATCACTGCCCCTATGGAACGACTTTCATGGGCTATGTGCAGGGGATACCCTTTTTCAGCGATACACGTCAACACGAGACGAAAATACAGTATGATTATTTCAGTATTGACTAATTTCACTGTGTGCATTTTAACTGTCCCTTCGAAACCTTAGAAATGAATATTGACCAAATGTTTTTCTAATGGTTATTGACTAATGAGATTATATATGTCCCCACAGTCCCTTCACTTCCTTAGATATGAACACTAAGCGAATATTTTTTTTTTTTCTTCAAAAGAGAAAAAAAATATACCAGAACCAAATTACACATGCATCTTCCTTGTGAGAAAGTTCCCCAAAGCTTACATCCTTTTCTCCCGTCGAGGGAAGAAACCACTCGATAGAACCATCCTCGCGAGGCACAGACACAAGTCATCCCATCCTTTCAAGCAAGAACATCTCCCTGAGCCCCCCAGGAACGCCGTAAGTAGGCTGTCATGGTCAGGGACGCCGTAAGTAGGCTGTCATGGTCAGGGACGCCGTAAGTAGGCTGTCATGGTCAGGGACGCCGTAAGTAGGCTGTCATGACCCAGGGACGCCGTAAGTAGGCTGTCATGGTCAGGGCGAAACGGTGCCTGTTAGTAGTCTGTTTGTCCTGGTCAGGGCAATGGACAGAGGGCAGGGGACGCCGTAAGTTAGGCTGTCATGACCCCAGTGGGACAGACCGGTGTCCGTAAGTAGCCTGTCATGACCCCAGGGAACGCCGTAGTAGGCTTGAATGACCCAGTGAGAAGCCGTAAGTAGGCTGTCCATGGTCATGGACGCGCCGTAAGTAGGCGCATGGGTCAGAGACTGCCGTAAGTAGGCTAGTCATTGTCAGGGACGGAAGAAACCGTAAGTATGCTGTCCATGAACCAGGACGGCCGTAAGTAAGGGACTGTCTGACCCAGGTAA
>NC_051417.1:33101913-33102410 GCF_015228065.2 Penaeus monodon | reverse complement strand
CGTAAGTATTATAGGCGGTCTGTCATGCCCAGGGAAACCCGCGGACGGCGGGGGGGGGGGTGCGGGGGTGACGAGAAGTACGCCCGGTAAGTAGGTCTGTCTGACCCAGGGACGACGTAAGTAGGCTGTCATGACCCAGGGACGACGTAAGTAGGCTGTCATGGTACCCTGAGAAGGAGAAGCGGCGGGCTGTTAGGACACCTGGCAGGTTTCAGTCTGCCCTATTCGCGGGGCAAATCACCGCAGTATGAAGGCCCGTGTGTGGTCCTTCTTGGATTGCCTAACAAGAGCTGCCTCCCTTGTTGGCAAGTGCGCGTGGGGGCTTTCGTCCACACTGCTTCGTCTCGTGGGTATCTGAGTATCACTGGCTTCGTGGATTCGAAGTCAAGCATCTCGGAAGGACGACGCGGAGGAGGGACTCGTTGGCAAGCGCCTGGTGTCATCAGTGGCTTAGGGATTGATCTTGTGAAAACACATCAGATGATAGAGAGGGAGTA
>NC_051417.1:33099435-33099527 GCF_015228065.2 Penaeus monodon | reverse complement strand
GTATACTAACCTATTCGTACCCTATTTCGTCTGTCGGTCTTCTGTTTCTAATTTCCTTGCATTGTAGGAACCCCACTTTGCTTACCCATTAG
>NC_051417.1:33098870-33099076 GCF_015228065.2 Penaeus monodon | reverse complement strand
AAAAATTTATAGAAAAGCAAAGATTTATTCCAACCAACTATTTTGGAATTGCCTTTGACATTTCAAAAAAGCCACAGGTATGGACGCCGTAAAACCCATCTTTTTTCAGGGCGGAATCAGAACATTGATACAATAATTCTAAAAATAATTCTAAAAAAAAGTCGACTCTGTTGCTCTAAATAACAGGGGGGAAAAAAGGTATTTTA
>NC_051417.1:33097954-33098340 GCF_015228065.2 Penaeus monodon | reverse complement strand
GTTAATTCCTCTTTTATCAACATATTGGGTGTTTCATTCATTCATTATTCATCTAATAAGTCGTACATGTTTTTTTTTTCCATTCATCTATTTATTATCATTATAAATAGTATGTTTCTTTCTTTATTTATATCATTATAATCATCACGTTTTGCAGTCATGTGCAATCAACAATTCACAAACCTGAGTCAATTCTAAGGAATAGCAACTGCATACGACAGCAATGCACACAAGGCAGTTTTCGTGTCCTACGAAATCTTATTACCTTACAAAACACCAGCTGCAGCCTTTAATTAACTGCATCCCAAAAATAATACAGTCCATCCTACAGTTCCTCAAACACACTTTCTAGAACATCAAATACAATATGCAGAACACCATACATC
>NC_051417.1:33097528-33097918 GCF_015228065.2 Penaeus monodon | reverse complement strand
CCTATAGACACAATCCATTCCTTCAATCCGCCAATTGGGCCTTAAAAACTACATAGCACTTCCTGCAAACGACGGATTATATCCTACAAACGAATAGCTGGATCCTACAAACAACCGACCACCTCCTACAAACCATCAGTTACATCCTTCGAACACAAACTATATCCTAATTAAAAAAAAAATGGGATCCTACAAATCACGAAACATGTCCTCCGAGAAATACGAATGTCACTAGATTTTTTTTTTCGGTAGATTATATGTCAAGGTGTTTCTCAGGTTTCAACAACTGCAGTAGAGAACGTTTTCTGATGAACAAGCCTGTGGTTATTGTCTTTTGTATTCGAGATAACGTCGTGAATGCAATATGATTTTTTTGTTAGAGATAAGCTC
>NC_051417.1:33097183-33097479 GCF_015228065.2 Penaeus monodon | reverse complement strand
TACATCCTCCCAGATCAGGTTTTGGACAGAAGATTTGTTCATTGTATAAAAGTTATAGTGAAGTTATAGTGTTATGATTTCAAGGTTTTATCATATGTGCAAAAATCCTGTTCGTTTTTTACTATTGTTATTTCTCAAATAATAATACATCTTCATAGATATATATAAAGTATATTTCGCTATTTCGAACATATTTCTCGAAAAAACATCTGCACTGTATTTTTTCCATCCTGAGGACTTGAACCCTGGCGCACGCAGCCCGTAGAGTCTGAGCAGCTAAGAGTGGCGAGGGAGAT
>NC_051417.1:33097028-33097153 GCF_015228065.2 Penaeus monodon | reverse complement strand
GAGCGTTGGGCCAGCATACCAAGTATCTGTGGGTGGTGGAGGCGATCCCACGACGCCGCTAAGTGCTGGGTAATGATCCATCGTCAACACTGCTCTCCTTGCCCCGCGTCCCTGCCAGGGGAAAG
>NC_051417.1:33096730-33096932 GCF_015228065.2 Penaeus monodon | reverse complement strand
GGGGAGTACTGCGGTCAGTCTCGGCGGCTGTGTGTTTGTGCAGACAGGATGTGTGGGTGAGTTAACTAGGTGGCGCGACCCTCCCAGCGCCCGGGCCTCGTGCGGGCCACACAAAGTCACACGTCATGCCAAAGCTCGGACCGAAATTAAAGCTAACTCGAGTGAGTGAACATTTACTCAAACCCCCGTCTTACGCTCGTAC
>NC_051417.1:33096171-33096606 GCF_015228065.2 Penaeus monodon | reverse complement strand
AGAAAACCTCTTGGTGTAGAGGACTAAGAGAAGGGGGAGAGGGGGAGGGAGGGAGGGCGCGCCAATAACGGTTACACGAGACTTTTTTTCCCCAGCCGAGTATGTCCTTCTGTCTAATGGCCGCCGCCGCCGTGCTTCATAAGCTCCTCATACACCACCGCATCCTTCTCGCAGCGCAAGGTTGGGAAGAACAAACGACATCTTTATTGTGTGTGTTTGTCCCGGCGATTTATGTCCCTGCTTTCACGCCAGGTTGGCTGTGTGAAGCAAGCAGTCGCCCCAACTGCGGCCGACACATGTTCTCCTCGCGTGTAACACTGTCCGGCTGTGATCTGCAGAGAGGAATGTGCTTGGTAAATGGTGTGAATGCTACACTGCCCCTATCTCGGGGGAAGGGCGCGGGCAGTGTAGGACAGCGGGGGAGGGAAGCGCCGG
>NC_051417.1:33094603-33096100 GCF_015228065.2 Penaeus monodon | reverse complement strand
CCTCTGGGGTGGTCAGGAGGTCGCCTTTAGCTCCCCTGGCCTCACCACCACCAGTCCGCTCAGATGCTGACACTCGGCGCTGTCACCACCCTCCCTCCGTGCGCTGGTTTATGAGGTTGAGCAGACGCAGAGAGGCGACGTCCAGCTCGGCAGCGCGGAGGAAAAGACGTGCTAATTAAGAGGGAAAATTTTAATAATAAAGATCGCGCGTGCGTACCCCCAATTGGCGAAACTGTGGGACAACAAAGAATCAACAGCCTATAACTGGACAATGTTCCTGAGGGTGGTATGGCAGGGGTCACAGTACCATATTTCATCCGTATTTTCTCCCTCCCGCCTGCTTTTTTCCGCCTCTCCTCTGCCCTTGAATTTACCCGCATAGAAGAAAGAAGTCGTGTAGGGCTGGAGTCCCGCTCAAACCAGTAACACAGGAGAGACATGAAAGAAACGGGAGAAAATAATGGTGTTGGTGGCAGCTGCATCAGTCCGCCTGTATCGGGGAGTCCCTCGTCTGACCTTGAGATCGAGCTGTCCACTGGCGGTCACATTAGACGCATGATAGGTGTTCAGTTATGCAAAGTCGCAGCTATCTACTTCATGAAGCCAAGGCCCCGTGTGTAATTACAATAACCCCAGGGACTACGGACGCATCGAAGGCTCCGTAGGATAATCTAGAGGGGACAACGAGCATATCTGCCAAATACAGTAACAACTGGACCAACTTCTGTCCTCCGTCGACGCGCCCTCCCGACCGCCGATGCCATACCCATCTCACCTTTTTTATTCTTCATTACACCTAATTCGAGAAATATCTTTCGAGATACGTTGGGGTGGCGACACATCCTATTTCCACTGTACGGTGGATACGTGCTATGAATTAGATACTCTGTTGCATTAGCGTGAAATGCAAGGAAAAAGTTCGTAAATTGGCGGCCGGCATCGCTCACATAACACAGCTGTGCGGGCGAGTGCAGACCGAGAGACGAAAGCGAGGTGCCAACGAGTCTAATTCACCCGCGGCTTTTGCTAAGAGTCTAAGTACTTCTAGACGATTTTCATCCTTCAGCATACTCCTACCATAATTCAAATATGTTGCAAAAGCATTCCACTGTATAAAAGGATCAATCAGACCCGCAGATAACGTGGAAAAACTAAAAGGATTGTGTAAGCGAAGCGTTGGTCAGACCTGCCTCAGCCCCTCTAACCCTAACACACAACCTTACGCCGCATCTCCAGCCAAAATTCTGCCAAAAGGTAGCGCGGTGGGGGCTCTTGGGGGGAGTGAAACCACGCCAGAGGGAATGAGAAACCCCCACTATAAAACTAATTTTGGTTAGGCTGTAGTGCCCCCACTCAACAGATCTTGAGCTTCTTGTGAATGCATATGCTTACTTGTACATTTCCCCCCAAGTGACACGGGCCAGCTAGCTCCTCTTGATACCTGTCATCGGACGTGAACGCGACGGCAATATTAGTGGCTTTGTTAATTCTCCCCTC
>NC_051417.1:33094169-33094274 GCF_015228065.2 Penaeus monodon | reverse complement strand
CCACATATCCTTGCGTGGAGAGGTGTGTATGGGGCTGTGGAGGCCGGTAGACACAGCCCTCCTGTCAACACGAGAGAGGATGGAGGGGGATGAGCCGAGCGTATT
>NC_051417.1:33093964-33094096 GCF_015228065.2 Penaeus monodon | reverse complement strand
TTGGGTGCTGATGGCAATGGCTCCCCACTATTGATCTGATGCTGGCCTCGTCATCATGGTAGAATGTGGGGTTGGGAAGTGGGGTGTGTGTTTGAGTGTGTGTATCTCTCTCTCTGGGGTTAGGGTTGAGGG
>NC_051417.1:33093737-33093915 GCF_015228065.2 Penaeus monodon | reverse complement strand
CGCAGGGGCAGGAAGGGGAGCGAGAGGGAATAAGAGGTGCATGTCCGACAGCAACACAAAGTGAGGTTCGTGCATGGTAGCGGCAGTGTCGGATAACAGGCATGTTGAGTGTATGTTTAGGGGACAATGTTTTCCCTCTCCCGTGTTCCCTAGGTTACCAACAACGCCGCGCCGTGCG
>NC_051417.1:33092534-33093611 GCF_015228065.2 Penaeus monodon | reverse complement strand
TGACCGTGCCAAGGAGAACCAGCCGTGAACTCCTGTATCAATTTCTTAAGACGCGAACCGCTGGGATGTTGGTCGGTTCTCATGGTTCTTAAGAGGTCTCTCGGCCCGGCATTCCGGCGTCCGAAGTCTGAAGGATGTTACCGTTAACTTCCCTTGTCTGTGTGTGCTCCCTTTTCCCCCTAGCCGTGAGCGCAGTGATGGTTCCTCGCACAACCGCCGCCACGAAAACGTACGAGGGTGTAGCGGCTCTATCACGCTAAACCCTTGGCGTTTTCACCCTTAGCCCTAGCCGGACCCGCACGCCCTTCCAAGCTCCCACCCTTCCCTCTCACCCTCTTCCTATTCCCTCGTCCCCCCACCAAGTGCTGGGGTAGACAGAGTGAACAGCTGACCCGCCGACCATCTGCTCCAGGTGAGTCGGGCCCGACATATTACTTTATCAAAAACATAGCGATGACTTATGTGTTTTAATTGCACGAATTATTCAACCTCGGCGGCGACTTCCATTCCACCAGGGAGAGTTCTTAATATCCAACTCCTTCGGGAAGTGCTAAAAAAAAAAAACGACGTCAGAACTGTTGCTATGTAGAAATTTTTACCATCTGTCGTAGGCGTTATGACATACCTACGACAACGCTTTTAGTTACAATAGGTATCATGTGAAGAGGTGTTGTTAGCCATGTTAATTTTGATGGTATTGATGTCCTCATAATGCATATGTACTGATGGGGTTATCAATGCATGTAATTCACAGTTATTACCGTGATTATTATAGATTAGTAAAAAAAAGAAAATTGATATACGAAAAAACACAGTAGGGTTTGATTAATGTAGAGTGAAGATTTAATTACAAATGGAGATACTAGTTTCTTAATTTTGCTGAGTATACCTTTTCGAATTCGTTACGGGCATCAAAAGGAGTGGTACTCTAGTATAGTAGTGCAGAAATTAAGGATAATGGTAGTTCTCCCCCCCCCCCCCCGTGGAAGATACAAGTATACACCCTGAAGAAAAAATCTTGTTCATTGTACTTATGGTCGATAAACATTCAGTATGGCCTTTCCAGTTGAGTATATA
>NC_051417.1:33091851-33092185 GCF_015228065.2 Penaeus monodon | reverse complement strand
TTTATTGTTACTTGGTTATTTCTGTTCCATCGTGTGTTTAATACCAACTTTTTTGGGGGGAACATCAATATTTTTTTTTTTTTTGTAGAAGCAGAGTTATAAGTAACGATGTTCCTTGCCATTAAAAAAAGAGTAAATAGATAGAAATCATGGCTAGTAAATGGACCTATTAATAGTTTCCATCCATTGTTTACTTCACAACACACTTACTTTCTTTCAGTTAGTCTCACGAACCAGATCATTTGCATCTTTGTCTGGAATAAATTTTGTCTGTTCTGCATCTTCTCTTACTTTCTGTGACCTTGTTCTCGGCTTCTCTTCTCGGTCCTTTCGG
>NC_051417.1:33089524-33089948 GCF_015228065.2 Penaeus monodon | reverse complement strand
GGATAAAGAAGAAAATAAAAGGGAGACCTACAGAAACAGAAAGTGAAAGGAGGTGAGGAATGGGAAATGAAAGACGCGGAGGAAAGGGGAGAAGGAAGAGTTCGCTAAAGTTGTGACAGAAGGAGAGGAGGAAGGGAACAGGTAAAAAGGGGGAGCGGTGGAGGAAGAGGAGAGGAGGTGTGAGGGAGGGAAGAGGGAAGTAGAGAAAGAGAAGAAGGAGGAAGAGGAAGAAAGGAAGGAAAGAGAGGGAGAGGAGGAAAACGAACAGGAGGAGAAGAGGTGTGGGGAAGGAAAGGGAGAAAGGAGGAGGAGAAAGAGGAGAGGATGGGAAGAGGTGAAGAAAGGAAGAGTCGGCGCGAAGGAATGAGAAAGAGAAGGCTTTGGGGAGGACGATAAATACGAGAAGGAAGAGAGGAAAGAGGGG
>NC_051417.1:33089236-33089443 GCF_015228065.2 Penaeus monodon | reverse complement strand
AAATCAGAAGAGGAAGGGTTCAAGAGAAGAAGGAGGAGGAAGCGGGAGGAGGGCAGGCGCGGACCTCCTCTCTCGGCGCGCGCTCAAGGACGCTCTGTGTTAACCTCTCGTCCGTTCGTTTTAACATCAGTCCGAACGCCGACTCCCGTATCCCATTGGCTAGCTCTTGACTTCATTTTCGCGGATTTCTAACGTTTGGATATTGGC
>NC_051417.1:33088491-33089018 GCF_015228065.2 Penaeus monodon | reverse complement strand
TAAAAAAAAAAAGCTCCAGTACACGTTATGTCCACGGCGATTCCCTGCATGTGATTATTCCTGAATCAGCGCACCCTTACTCGGGCAGAGTGGACTACTCTACATGTACTTATATTGCACCTTTTGTCTCCCCTTTGCCCATTTTGGACACAATGGTATACCTCCCTAGACATGCATTGTACTAGCCAGGATTATAAGCGAGCCTCGACAATGCACAGTCTGAATACCTGTACATGTACCCATGCTAAACATCCAGAGAACCTTTGACTGTATCATTAACGCTCACAGGGACCTCACACACGTTAGAGTATTTTATAGTTTACTCCCTTAATTAGTTCCTCTGAACATCTGCACATTTCCAAGCTACGTGCTATTCTAGTCGTATAAGTTAGGCCACGTCCTATATATGTACTCCTATTGCACATCACGACCTCATATCAACAGCCTTATGAATACACGCATATGGCTATACTCTTTGAGTACACACCCTCCAACATTGCATACGCCCATATTGTTCGTCGTCCCTC
>NC_051417.1:33088217-33088342 GCF_015228065.2 Penaeus monodon | reverse complement strand
CCCGTCTCCCCCACCCCTTTTCTCACTTCTTGTACCTGCTCTGTACACTCCTCACCACGTCCCTGTGTGTAACCGCGCTGTACACTCCTCGGTCATGGGTCCAAACCTGCGTATAACTGCCGTCC
>NC_051417.1:33088012-33088166 GCF_015228065.2 Penaeus monodon | reverse complement strand
CCCTTTTTCTCTCTCCGTGGGCTTCCCTAGACTTCATTTCGTTGATTCCGGACTTTTTTTCTTTTTGCATATTGGCTTACTTCCTCGTTTATTCTATTTCTGCTTTCTCCTCTTGCTTCCCGTACGTCGCCGCTCTCTTGAACGGCCAGACGGA
>NC_051417.1:33087891-33087990 GCF_015228065.2 Penaeus monodon | reverse complement strand
GTGAAAGTTAAAAGGAAAGACATTTTGGACGCATTTCAGACCCCGCTCATGGAATCGAGAAGTGAGTGTCCTGGGCTGCGATTTCGTCGAATGTTTTCG
>NC_051417.1:33087351-33087593 GCF_015228065.2 Penaeus monodon | reverse complement strand
ACTTTCTCTCCTACTTTCGTTAAAATGTTGCAGGAAATCCCAGTCGGTGATACGGCTGGACCTGTTAAGTAATGGTATACGAAGGACTATTCCTGCTAAAACTATTATCGGTTACGCAAGCCGCATTTAGGGATTTTTGCCGACAAGCGGATGAGAGGCAGGAAAGAAGGAGGGAATGATGCGTTCAGTGTTGCTGGTGTACTTTTGTCCTTGTGCAGGGGGACTCGTTTCGCTTTTAATTG
>NC_051417.1:33086889-33087028 GCF_015228065.2 Penaeus monodon | reverse complement strand
TTGTCTCTTGGTCACAATTATTCTGTTGCTTAGTTTGATCTCCGAGATTTCGCTATATCTGCCGACCTGTTCCTTCACGCTTCACTATTCAAGATGTTATGCTGTCTGATTCCTCCGCCGAGTGTCTCTTAGTGCCTGA
>NC_051417.1:33085550-33086040 GCF_015228065.2 Penaeus monodon | reverse complement strand
TCTACTAACTACCCCAACCTCTTCCGTAGCCCCCACTCCCGCAATTCTCGACTCCCACTCCCCCACTCCGCCTACACCCTTCCGCCAAACAGGGAAGAAGGCTACTTGATTGAGAGGTAGCTTGCACAGGTGGCATTCTCCAGGTCGTCTGCGGGTAGTTTCGCTTTTGTTTGTGCATTTTGATGGGATATTTTTTTTTTATCTTTTTTTTCAGTTCGAGGTAATATCAGGATCTGTGTAGAGAAAGGTGATAGGTATTTGTCTTAGTTTGGGATTAGGATGTCAGTGATTACGAACGATTAAGTACCGGTGTGACTGGTGAATGGAAATCGCGGGAAGTGTCTGCGATGCAAGATCTCTACGGGAAGGAATCGACTGCGCGCGAACCTGTGTCGACACGCTGTCTTGTGACTATTTTATTCACACATCCTTGCACCTCCGTTTCCTCGTCCGCCCATTTATATTAATATCTTCCTTGTTCCACGCTAGC
>NC_051417.1:33084464-33085325 GCF_015228065.2 Penaeus monodon | reverse complement strand
TCCCCCCCGTCGCCCCTACCCTGGCCCTCCGGTGTCTTCTCCTCCATATCCGGGTGAGGCGGCCCCTGCACCCATCACACGCGCCCTCACAGCAGCGGAGGCGAGGGGCGGCGCGGGCGTGTGGGCGGCCGCTCCTCGCCCTTACGCCCGCTTGCGCCTTGTGGTCACGAATGATTGAAGAAGTCACAAGTTGGCTCCTGCGCCTGGTCCCTTCTGCCGCGTCGCTGCCGCCACTTTCACCCGTCGAGTGACAGCGTTGCCACACCTCCGACATTCACCACGTCGCCAGCGCCACCTCCAGCGCCGCCGACCAATTTCTGCTCTTACTTCACCCGGCATTTTATCGCCGCGTGTTGACACACTTCCCCCCTTCTGCAACGGATGGCAAAACCTGAACCTGCTTTCGAAGCTCCCCGACCCCGTGACGGCTAAGCATAACGTCGTTCTATGCGTTATGCAAAGGCTACCAGACAGCATACTCCTCGCCGCTTCAGATGCCGCAGCGGGAGCGAACTCGGACGGATATTCGGGTCCACGAAATCCTACAAGCGTCGTGTCAAGTCAGGACCTCTGTGTGTGTGTGCGTGAAAGGTCAGGCAGAAAGTCGAGGTAGAAATCAGGAAGCAGAGACCAGCAACAGAGACGTCGTGGCAGCAGGTGCAGCAGGAAAGTCTCCTCTCCGAGTTACGGCATCGAGCGTCCGCAGAGGCAGGGGCCGTGGCAGCTTCCGGTGGCGGGGTGGTTCACGGAGCGCCAGGTGATGCGATGAGACGGTCAAGCAAGCTGAACAAGAGGCTCCTCCCGCTGAGGGACGCTCGCTCGCGCTGGCTCACCCGCCGCTGATCGCGAACAAGAACACAC
>NC_051417.1:33083366-33084174 GCF_015228065.2 Penaeus monodon | reverse complement strand
CTCCCCGCACCCGCCCATCCCAGGAGCCACCCACCCACACATAACGCACACACTCCCCCACTGGCACTAGATGAGAGATCGTTCATTCTTTAATACCTCTCTTTTATCTCGCTCACACGTGCGCCTCCTTCCACACCTCCGCGGGATGCTGGGAGCCACTCAAGGATGCTGGTAGGATGGCGAGGGATAAAGGAATGCTGTGAGGATGTTCTAAAGCATTCAGGGATGCTGGGAAGATGTTCTCGGGCACTTAAGGATGCTGGCAAGATGCTCTAAGGCACTCAAGGATGCTGGGAGGATATTTAGAGGCACATCGGGATGTTGATAGGATGTTTGCAGGCACTGAGGGATGCTGGTAGGGTGTTCAAAGGCACTCAGGGATTCTGGGAGGATGATCTCGGGCACCCAAGGATGACGTGAAGATGCTCCAAGGCACTCGAGGATGCTGGCAGGATGTCTTAAGGCACTCAGATATACTGTGAGGATGACGGAAGGCGCGCAGGGATGCTGAGAGATGTTTTCGAGGCCTTCAAGGATGTCAGAAGGATGTCATAGTGGACTCAAGGATGCTGGGAGGATGGCGAGAGGTAAAAGGGCTGATGGAAAGGACAGAAGGAGAAATGGGGAGTTGATAGGGATGCGGAGTGAAGTCAGGACAGCAGAGACGGTGGGACGTGAAATGGAAATGAGAAACGAAAGGGGATGAGACATTGGAGCCGCGAGGACATGAATGGAAATGAGGCGAGTGAGGTGAGGAGGTGGAAAGGATGAGGACTGATAAAGACACGAATTAAGGACTTTGCGGCAT
>NC_051417.1:33083231-33083317 GCF_015228065.2 Penaeus monodon | reverse complement strand
TTTTTTTTGGGCGGGGGTATTGAGAATATTAGGGGACGTAAATAGTGTGAGATGAGGACGTTAAACATAAATGGAGTGACGTCGGG
>NC_051417.1:33081556-33083108 GCF_015228065.2 Penaeus monodon | reverse complement strand
AAGACTGTTACAGAATTATTGATAATAGGACCTCGGCAGAAATATGAGCCCGAGCTGGAGTTAGAGAAAGGGCGCAGCAGAGAGATGAGAAATGAGTTCGAACGCTCGAGGAAATGAGACAAGAGACGGCAAGACAAAGCGGAGGGGGACGTCAGGAGTTGCTGACACTCTTGAGTTTCAGAAGTTTGCTCGAGAACGAATAGGCACCGAAAAAGAGAGAGGAGATGGAAGGAAGAGTTTCGAACGCGTTGATTGAAATTTCAAAGGGAACTTGGAAATCCACAGGTTGGAATGTACAGGTTACTTGGAAGTCCATAAGTTACCTTGGGAATCGATGGGTTACTTAGATATCAATAGGCTGCATGGAGATCCACATGTTACATGAAAATCTACAGGTTACTTGGAAAACTACGGGCTGCTTAGAAATCCAGACATTACTTAGCAATCCACAGGTTACTTGGAAATTCACAGATTCCCTGAAAATCAACAGAATGCTTGGAAATCCACACAGCTTCCTGAAAGAAAACACAAGTTACTTGGAAATCCACATATACATCAGAAACCTACATGTTACTTAGAAATCCGCAGGTTACTTATAATTCCACAGGTAACTTGAAATTCCACAAGTTACTTAGCAACCCACAGTCAACAGGAAAATCCACGTTACTTAGAAATCCACGGGACACTTTGATATCCACAGGTAAGACAAAAAATCTACAAGTTACCCAAAATCCACACGAAAATCCACAAGCCACAAAAAAATCCAGAAATGTGAAAGACGATACACCAATCACTACCAAGGATTGCAAGAGATAGAGAGAGACTCGGGAGAATGAGATGAGGATGCTGTGGGATGAGGATGCTGAGGGATGAGGATGCTGAGGGATGAGGATGCTGAGGGATAAGGATGCTGAGGGATAAGGATGCTGAGGGATGAGGATGCTGAGGGATGAGGATGCTGAGGGGTGAGGATACTGCATAGACCTCCAAATGGATCCTCAAGCGAGACTGAAGGCACTCGGAAGGGCCAATAAACGAGGACAGAGAACAGGTGGATAAATGGTCGAAGTAGAGGAGGTGAGGAGAAAAGAGTTTAAACCTGGGGAATTGTGGTGTGAATCGAAGGATGGAATTACTTGAGAAATGAATATATATGAAACGATTGATTAATTACTTGTGTAATGACTGAATGATTATACATGAAACAATCGATTAATTTTTGTGAAATGAAGGATTATGTATGAAACGATCGATTAATTTTTGTGAAACGACTGAATAATCATGTATGAAACGATTGATTAATCATTTTTGAAACGAATTCCTCACGGCTAAAAAGATACGAGGGATTCAAAAAAGAAAAGTCTCGGGAATTATGTAAGAGAGAAAAAAATAAGAATTGTATAAGAAAAACAGTGATAAGGAACCGATAGGAAAAGAATTTTAAAAATGTTTTTAAAAAATTAAAATTCTATAAGAAAAAAACATTGAGGAATCACAGAAAACATTGAAGACTTACAAAAGATATGAGAAGATAGGAAAATATTTATTTTTT
>NC_051417.1:33080993-33081443 GCF_015228065.2 Penaeus monodon | reverse complement strand
GCTCTAAATGAATGAATTAATACCGCATTATTTATGGAGGAGTTAGATGGCAGCGCCAGGAAAATGAGGCCAATCAGGATTAAGTGTCGGGTAATTAGGGATAATACTGACTGTATAAATCACAGTATGGATTATGCTGTATAAAATGTGTAATGGATTTTTTTTTCTCCTTTTTCTTTTCGCAAATATGGATGACTTTTTAAGCTTGAAAATATAAGGTTTTTATATACATCCTGTAGTTTTTTTTTTAATGGGTCTAAGTTGTTAACGAATTGGTCTAAGTTATTAACGAATTGGTTTTAAGTTATTATTCAACGGATCTAAGTTATTATTCATTGATTTTGAAGTTACTGTCTAATGGGCCTTAAGTGAAGACTCATCTCAAGAGAAGGACAGATAGATCTACGCTTGACTTTCAGTGGCTCTCTCTTGGCATCTCATGGACGGGTC
>NC_051417.1:33080468-33080636 GCF_015228065.2 Penaeus monodon | reverse complement strand
CACATGTGAGCGTATCCGTGTGACCGCAAAAAAACAGTTCCGTGTTACTGTAATAAATTAAAATGCCAACGTAAACATACCGGTTTATTAAAAGAAGTGAGACAACAGTTTCCATAATTTTGTACAAAAATGGAAGTTGTGAATCCACCTCCATACAAGTATATACAA
>NC_051417.1:33079531-33079897 GCF_015228065.2 Penaeus monodon | reverse complement strand
CATCACCCATGAGCTCCCTCTGTCGAAACACCTTTTTTTTTTCTCTCTCTCTTTAAGTGAGATAAAAGTTATGCAAGAAGGTTCTGGATCAGCATGGCGGAAGGGAAGGAACCCGGATGGAACGGAGCTGTAAGGTCAGCCAAGGTCACGGCGCAAGACTCAACGGATGGGACGGATAAATGGCGATATAACGAGGAGATGGATAAGGAAGTTCTGAGAGAGAAAGTCCTGAGGATCTTTGAAAAGCCTCGGGGTCTTCCCATGAGGAAATGATAGAATCCGCGTTTTTTATTATGATAATATTTCTGTGTGTGTGTGATATTTTGATTCGGGGTTTTGATATCTCGATTGAAAAAAAGGATTTGC
>NC_051417.1:33078548-33079347 GCF_015228065.2 Penaeus monodon | reverse complement strand
GTGTGTGTGTTTGTGTTTGTGCCATCTACCCATTTTAAAACACGCTTATAAATTACCTTTCCGTTAACGCATTAAGTGAGATCGCATATACCACGGTTAACTTCGCACTGAAACAAGCGCATTTCCTACACACCAAGAGCATCCTTGTAGCTCCGCGAAGCCCATGAGATCTACAAAGTGTCACAATTTCCTGGAGTCTTCCCGAGATCCAGAAGCGACAAGCCTGAACAGAAATCTCCTTTCGCCCATTAGTCACAGACCTAGTACCAATAGTATACGTCTTCCATTTTCCGTCGATAAGCGCGGGGGGGGGGGGGGGTTGCTTAAAGAAGAAGAAGAAAAAACGTTTCTTATAACATGTTTCATACACACACGATGTGAAAAAAAGTTTCTTACATGTTTCATACACACGATGAGAGAGAAAAAGTTTTTTTTTTTACATGTTTCCTATACACACAATGCGTAAAAATGTTCCTTAAGAGAGCTTCAGACACACCCGAAGCAAAATAACGTTTCTTGAGACAGATTCAAACACACCCGATACAAAAAAAGCGTTTCTTAAGACAGCTTCAGACACACTCAATGCAAAAAACGTTTCTTGAGACAGATTCAAACACACCCGAAGCAAAATAACGTTTCTTGAGACAGATTCAAATACAATCGAGGCAAAAAAAAAACGTTTCTTAAGACAGATTCAGACACACCCGAAAAAAAATCATTTCTTAAGACAGCTTCAAACACACTCGATACAAAAAAAAAAGTCCCTTATCCCATGCTTCACCCCCCCCCCCCTCCTCGA
>NC_051417.1:33077660-33078493 GCF_015228065.2 Penaeus monodon | reverse complement strand
CGTTCCGCAGGCCATGCTCCCCACACACCCGATGCGAAATTAAGAAACGTGTCCCCCCTACATCCTGTCCCCGAGTGCCGAGGCATTCCTAGAATGTGTCGAGCATTCACGAAGGAAATCCTGGACGCTTGATACGGTATTTACCTGCCGTTCGTTTTATGGAGGGTCCGGCGCTGTCAGCTCGGCCTATTTAGCGTGGATTTGACGATGTATTCTCGCTGTATTCTCGCTGTATTGGGTCTGGCGTGGGCGAGATGGTGGTAGGGTATATTAGGCTTGTTAATGATTGGTCCTTTCGCTTCCTCTGCGTTTTGCTGCAATATGGGACGTACTGTTAAGCAGGTTTTTGTATTCTGAAGTGAGAAGGTAAAAGATATTCTGTGCTGTGTCCAACACCGCGTGTCCTGCTGTGCCATCCTGTTGGTGAATTTTGAATGTATTCTATTATCCTGAAGTCTGAATCTTTGAATGTATCCTTGGCTTGGTCCTGAAGTCTGAATCCTAGGACGTATCCTTGGCTTGGTCCTGAAGTCTGAATCCTAGGACGCATCCTTGGCTTGGTCCTGAAGTCTGAATCCTAGGACGCATCCTTGGCTTGGTCCTGAAGTCTGAATCCTAGGACGTATCCTTGGCTTGGTCCTGAAGTCCGAATCCTAGGACGTATCCAATACATCTTTGGTTTTAACCCTGAACTCTACCCAGTGACTCCTGGGTTTCCCCGAATCACTAATTATACACTAACAAGGATCCGTGAATCGGGAACCGCATAAAACCTCACAAAACATGGCGGACTCTGCATGGCGTGGTGTGTGAACTCTCCTCGCAGCGCTCGG
>NC_051417.1:33076948-33077174 GCF_015228065.2 Penaeus monodon | reverse complement strand
TGAACTCCCTATTAGGTGTATCTTGGGGAATGTCGTTAGGAGGGGGGGAGGGGGGGAAGGGTTGGGGGGAAAGAATAAGGGGAAGGGGGGAAAAGGGGGAAGAGAGGAGGAAAGAAGGGGGGAAGAAAGGAAGGGAAAAGGAAGGTTTGGATTCGGGGAGTAAATAAGTGGAAAAGAAAGGGTGACAAAAAGAAGAAGGGAAAAAGCGGAGTTAAAATTTTACGGA
>NC_051417.1:33076599-33076671 GCF_015228065.2 Penaeus monodon | reverse complement strand
AGCAAGGGGGAAGTGCGGGAGTGTGAGTTTAGTATGAGTACCTCGGGAAGCTAGGAGAGAGAACCCACAGCA
>NC_051417.1:33076246-33076508 GCF_015228065.2 Penaeus monodon | reverse complement strand
TACCCCGCCCAGGAAGCCTCTCCTTCCTCGCCGCCAGTGACATCTGTTGGCGGGAATGTTCGCGCGCCGGGACTGATCTGCTTATTCTGCGGTTAGATGACTAGCTTTGCGTGCGTGTGTGTTCGTGGTGTGTGTGCGTGTTCGTGCCTGTCCGTGTATGTGTGATGGGGGGGGGGGAGAAGGGTGTGTATGTGTGAGGGTGGGGGGGGGAGGTTTTTGTGTGTGTGTGTGTGTTTGGGGGGGGGATATGTGTGTTGGGGGA
>NC_051417.1:33076015-33076181 GCF_015228065.2 Penaeus monodon | reverse complement strand
GTGGTGGGTCTGCGTGTGTTGTGTTGTTTTTGTTTGTGGTTTTGTTTGTTGTTTGGGGGTTTTGTTTTTTTATGTTGGGTTTTATTGGGGGGGGGGCGGCGGGAAGGAAGGAAGAGGGGCCGGGCCAGCCAAAGTACCCTTTAAACACCCCCCCAAACAAAAAACA
>NC_051417.1:33074920-33075889 GCF_015228065.2 Penaeus monodon | reverse complement strand
GCATCCAAATCAGCCCCCCCCCCATCCATTCTATCTACCGTATTCAAAGCTGTTGGTTGGTCATGAGGTTAAGCCAACCGGTCATGCAGTACGCGGCTGCCGGTCATGCAGTTGGCAAGGTACCCGGTTGTCTTAGTATCAGGGTGTTAGAGTATCAGGGCATTAGGGTATCAGGCTGTTTGGGTATTGGAGTATCAGGGTGTTAGAGTATCAGGGCATTAGGGTATCAGGCTGTTTGGGTATTGGAGTATCAGGGTGTTAGAGTATCAGGGCATTAGGGTATCAGTATTAGGGTATGTAAGAGTATTGGAGTATCAGGGTATTAAGGTATCTGTGTGTTAGGGTATCAGGCTGTTTGGGTATTGGAGAATCAGGGTATTAAGGAATCAGGCTGCTAGGGTATGAGTATCAGGCTGTTAGGATATGAATATTAAGGTATTAGGGTGTCAGGCTGTTAGTGTATTAGGTATCAGGCTGTTAGGGTATCAGGTTGTTAGTTTATCAGACTGTTAGGGCATCAAGCAGTTAGGATATTAGGCTGTTAGGGTATAAGGCTGTTAGGGTATAAGGCTGTTAGGGTATAAGGCTGTTAGGGTATAAGGCTGTTAGGGTATAAGGCTGTTAGGGTATTTGATTGTTAGGGTATCAGGCTGTTTGGCTATCAGGGTAACAGGTTGTCAGTGTATTTGGGTAACAGGTTATTAGGGTATTAGGGTGTCAGGGTATTAGAGTATCAGGCTGTTAGGGTATCCGTTTCACAAGGTATTAGGCTGTTGGGTATTAGTGTATTAGGGTGGTATACGTTAAAGTGTCGTATAGATTAGGCCTTTAAGGTATCAGGAAAATAGGGTGTCTGGTGTTGGAGTATCAGGATATCAGGATGTCACGGCAATAGTACGTAACAAGGTGTCAGAGTATTAGGGTGTCAAGGAAGTCACTATATTTAGGTGTGGAGGTTGAGGGCTCGTG
>NC_051417.1:33074098-33074230 GCF_015228065.2 Penaeus monodon | reverse complement strand
AGTGAGGGATAGATAGATGATAGATGGAGTAGGATGCGTGGGTGAGGGGGAAGGAAGGACGGATGAACGCAAGCCTCGGGCGCTAAGGGAGGGGGAGACCTAGGGGTATAGAGGGAGGGGGAGGGGGGGAGG
>NC_051417.1:33073870-33074007 GCF_015228065.2 Penaeus monodon | reverse complement strand
AAAAAATTAAACCGACTTACGGAAGGTAGAGAGAAACAGAGATGATAAGACCACGAAAAGGCGAAGGGAAGGAGAGGGAAACGAGAGGATAAAGGCAGAGAAGAGGAGAATCACCCTTGTGGCCGCGACGCCCAGAC
>NC_051417.1:33073501-33073627 GCF_015228065.2 Penaeus monodon | reverse complement strand
ACGAAAAAGAGGGAGAGAGAATTGGGATGTGAAGGAGGAGGGTGAGGGAGAAGGAGGGGAGAGAAAAGAGGGGATTTAGTGTGGGGAGGATGGGGAACGGGGATAGATAAGGGAGGTGGGCAGTGG
>NC_051417.1:33073257-33073470 GCF_015228065.2 Penaeus monodon | reverse complement strand
CGAAAAAGGAGGGAGAGGCGGAGCTACAAGGGAGAGGGAGAAGGGAGAATTCTCGTGGAGGGGAGGAGGAGGAGGAAAGGCGTTGGGGATGAGAGGGAGGAGGGTTGGGGATGGATTCGGTGTTGGAGCGGGGTGAGCAGAATGAGGGAGAAGGGGACTGTGTGTTGGTGTTGGAGAACGTAGGGGAGATTTTGTTGGAGGACGGAAGGCGTT
>NC_051417.1:33072399-33072602 GCF_015228065.2 Penaeus monodon | reverse complement strand
GGCAGAAGAGAGAGAATTGATAATGACGGAGAAGGGACGGTGGAATAAAGAAAGCGAGAAAAAGAGAGATTTGTGAAGATATTAATTTAGAGAAGAAATGTGGGAAAGAGAGAGAGGAGAAGGAGAGGGAGAGTAGAGAACGAGGGAGAAAAAAAGGAAACAGGAAAATATTGAAGAAACGAAAAAGAGTAATTATCTGAAAA
>NC_051417.1:33071614-33071950 GCF_015228065.2 Penaeus monodon | reverse complement strand
CATAAACCCAAATCAAAGCAAAAAACGTAAAGTCTCGGAAACGAGAGAGTATATCCCAGACCACAACAAAAACCCGAGTCACTGATCCGACGAGGGATTGAGATTTGAGAAAATTGAACTCAGCGAGTCAAGTGCAAAAGCGAGACCGATTGCCTGGACTTGAGCACAATAACAGCATCACGACAAGTTCCAGTGCAGCTCCGTCGTCCCCGCCTTCAGGAGCGGCCAGGGGCGAGGGCCTTCATTCTCAGGGTTCTCCTTACTCCACCACCCTCGCTTCCCTCCGTCCTTCCACGCCCGCACGCCCACCGCAGAATCCAATCTGCTTCTCTGCAG
>NC_051417.1:33069027-33071514 GCF_015228065.2 Penaeus monodon | reverse complement strand
ACGCCCGCGCGCCCTCCGCATCCTCCGAGGGCCGCGGCAGGGTGCGATATTCAATCAAAGGCGGCGGAGGAAAGGGGCAAGAAGCTGGACGGCTCCTGCAAGGTTATTCCTCGCCCCGAGCCCTGCTGAGGAATCGCAAGCCGCCGTAATGATAGCTTACACCTTGACGAAAAACTCGGTGCAACAATTAGGCTTCGTGTTGCATACGGACACTTCGATTGCAGTAAAGTCAGTGAGGCCACATTATGTTGAGCTCCTTGGGACGCCCCGACGCCCCTGCGCTCACGGGCGCCGCTTGAGAGGCCGCGGGGAGCTCGCGGTCTCGCGTCGGAATTTTCCTGGCGTGGATTGGAGGCGTTGTTCTGGCGGTGCTTGCGAGTTCTGCCTGCGCTTTTGTTCGTTTTCTGTTAGTCTGTTGCATATCTGAGCGTGGTGAGTGACTCGGTGTCAATATGGAAGGCTACATGGACATGTTGATGTAAGAAGGCAGGGCGTACTTGCTGAGGATAAAAATGACTGCGCTTGCATGAATGTGAGTGAGTCTTTGTTCGAAAACGAGGACGATCGTGCATGCTAACGTGTGCAACATTATGTGTTGAGAGAATCGCCCTGCCTCTGTTCACACGAGGTCCAGCGGGAGGGCAACATGGCCCGGCCGAGAACAGAGGTACCTTTGGCCTCATAACAATTATATAGCCAACGTTTAGCCCGCACCCCCGTGTAATTCGCAGCCCATTGCCGTTGCTTTAGCCTCTCCTCGGCCCCGCCTTCGTCGCTGGAGCTACATCGCTACGCCCGCAGAGAAAACGAGAGGATCAAAAGCCTTCCTGGAGAGGCGCCGAACGAGAGGCCGGAGCTCCAAGAAGACTGCAGGCGGCGCAGCACCAGCAGGCGCCCTGTGAGCCTCGACACAGCACTCCGTCAGATGTTGCGTGGTGAACTCCGCACCTGTGTTTGTCGGGGGAATTAGAGGCGAGATCCAGCGACAGTTGTGAGGCAAAGATGCAATTTGTGTGCCCCTGATTCCCAGCCGGACGATGAAATCATGAAAAATACACATCTAGGAACGTCATTAGTAGCCCCGCTCCCGCATGAACGTCTTGGATGCCTCGCTCACAGCTCGACGGTCGATAATCCCGCAGAAAAACGGCGCAATATCGACCGTCCGGGCCCGGCCAACCCGTGATCATCGTCGCGGGCTGTTCCCGGGAAATTACACTCCGACAGTCGTTTAGGAAGACGTGTCTCACCTGCAAGGCTATCGCGGCTCTAACTGTGATGTTTGCAGTGCGGGTCGAGTGATGGGTAAGCACCACTTGCGCTGACTTCAGGTAGCGGTTACTGCTGCTTTAGTGTCCGCGGCGAAAGCAGGCAAGTAGTAAGCGCTCCGTTGAAATAAGGGGGAACCACAAAGGGCGCAGACAGTACTCACAACACTCCTGCAACAGACAGCCTGTGCAGGAGCGCGCGGGAGAAACCGTATGGCAGGCAGCAACGAGGACACTAATGATGCAGTAGCGCTGGGTGTAACTGTAACAGGCTAGCATTAATAGTA
Source organism: Penaeus monodon (assembly GCF_015228065.2). Lineage (NCBI taxonomy): Eukaryota > Metazoa > Arthropoda > Malacostraca > Decapoda > Penaeidae > Penaeus > Penaeus monodon. The sequence goes on along the minus strand of NC_051417.1, from coordinate 33,069,959 downwards.
GCCGGGGTCATAATAAGTATAACTTCTACAGCAATAGTCACATTGCTGATAGCAGTTTATATTCGGGAGTCGTTTTCTTTTATTGTTTTCGAGTTGGAAGCCATATCGAGATTGTCACTGTTATAAAAGCCATGATAATTGACGCCGAAAGAATTCCGTCGCCGACGCGTCCCGACCGCAGAAGTGTGCACAAGACACGTGAGAATCGACGGGCTTCCTAATCGCCCTTGTGATCCGTCCCGCCAAGTCATGTCGAATCCGCCAACCTTTTTTTTCTTCCCCACCCCTTCTCTCGTTCGGGTCTTTGTTGATCTCCCTCCTAAATACTCCTCTTTGAGCGTGCATCTGCGTCGGGGCGTCGGGGAAAGAGGACTTAGTCTCCCGGCGCTGAAGGTCGCGCCCCCACGCGCCTCCCCCTTTGAGGTCCTCCGCGCGGCTTGGCCCCAGATCTCGGCCTTCGTGTCGCCGCATTATCTCCGGACAGAAAGACTATCAACGTCCTCTTGTAAATGCACGCTTTGCTCCTCCTCGCCGCGCGTAATATACGGCGCATTCCACTTCTTATCCGGACGGGGAGGATGTACATCAACCTCGCCGGGCCCTAAAATGTTTACAGTTTCCTTGCCAGTGAAGCCATCTGCGTCCTGCGCGGGGAATTAACGTCGCCGGGCCAGCTTCACGAGAGCTCAAGGAACACCTGTTGAAGCACTTACCGGTGATCACGGCTGATTTATCCCGCCTCTCCCGCGTCGCCGCCGAGTAATGGACGCAGAGTGGCCCTCCGACGCCGCCCCGCGCGAGAGGGAGACACGGCAAGCGTAAACACCTCCTGCCGAGGGGACCTTGGGGCGCCCCTCGTCGGCAGGGGGGTGGGGGAGGGGGAGTGTAAACAGAGGCGGGTGAAGGCAAGGTGCGTGTATGGGGGGAGGGGG
>NC_051417.1:33068735-33068839 GCF_015228065.2 Penaeus monodon | reverse complement strand
TATGTATATATAATAAAGAAAAAAAAAATTGTATGTGGTCGAGTGGACGTATAAAAGCACACACGCATTTTTCAAGAATACATTTTGTTTTCACTTCATATTTT
>NC_051417.1:33068264-33068715 GCF_015228065.2 Penaeus monodon | reverse complement strand
CCAAAACCTGGCACCCGCATAGGACACGTGTCGAATCACGAGCCTAAAAATTGTGTTTCTGAGAATGCAGTGCGAGGATGGCGTGACCTATTAACATGCTAAATACTGAATAAAAAAAGAAAGGAGATTAGTGGTTTCTTCAGCAAGGATCGAAAGACAGCACACGTCGTCACATTTCTTCTGCAAACAAACAAAAACACAGAAATACGTGTAAAAATATATACAAAGAGCAAAATGGCGCAGGAAAGTCTAATAAACTTTTTAGATTTTTTTTTATTCATTTTAGCGGGTTTCCGTAGTTTATAGTCAATGACCTGTTTATTTACCTATTGCTTATTGTCTCTTCTTCATTTTCCCTATTTCCATCTCTCGACATCTTCTCCTCCTTCTTCTTCTCCCCTATTCGTGCCTTATCACTTTTCTCTTTCCTCTTCATCTTTCAGTTTCCTCC
>NC_051417.1:33066899-33067033 GCF_015228065.2 Penaeus monodon | reverse complement strand
AAAGGAGGAAAAAGAAGAGGGAAGGAATTAAGAAAAGGGGGGGAAAGAGGGAAAAAAAAAAAGAGGAGAGGGAAAAGGGAAAGGAAAAATGGGGAAAAAAAAGGGGGGGAAGGGGGAAGAAAAAAGGGGAGGAG
>NC_051417.1:33066799-33066872 GCF_015228065.2 Penaeus monodon | reverse complement strand
GGGAAGGAGGGAAAAAGGGGAGAAATGGGGGGGGGGGGGGAAAAAAAAAGGGAAAAAAAGGGGGGGGGGGGGG
>NC_051417.1:33066171-33066263 GCF_015228065.2 Penaeus monodon | reverse complement strand
GAGAGAGTTAGAGAGAGAGGGGGGGGGAGGGGGGAAGTGTGTTCCACATAAATATTCTCAATACATAGACTTATCCACACGTAAACACACCC
>NC_051417.1:33065921-33066144 GCF_015228065.2 Penaeus monodon | reverse complement strand
TATATATATATACAAATACTCTGCATATTGTCTCGCACTTTACATTCCCTATTCTTATTTATTTTTTCCAACATTTAAATACCCAGAGTGTGCTCTTGTTTACCCACGAAACAGTGTCAATTCTAAACTTCACAAAAATTAAAACAAAGACGTTTTGCGCATTTCTGAAAGTTGTTTGTTTTCTCAATGCAACTAAAAAAGACTCCGATAAAAGAAATTGAGT
>NC_051417.1:33064433-33064798 GCF_015228065.2 Penaeus monodon | reverse complement strand
ATGGTCCTTCTCGTAACTCAATATAGATTTCAACATAATATAACTCCCAATCCCTTTTCTATCTTTAAATTACCAGGATCTATTTTTTTTTATCAAACTTTTTATAATCCGTAAATGCTGAACTAGATTCGGCATTTTCCGAATGTAATGAGATACTCATAGTTTCAAAAATAACACATTTAAATGACATGATGTGCATACTACATCAATCAATTGCATTCATTGATACAGCATACATGACACTTATTCAGCTTCCGTTAATGAATCTTCGTAGATTACATACATTTCCACAATTACATTGTTCGAGATATATTTCTAGACAAGCTTGCTAGGACCAGAAAATTGCACAGAGAGAAATGAAACAT
>NC_051417.1:33063049-33063198 GCF_015228065.2 Penaeus monodon | reverse complement strand
CATTCATCCCGCGCGCGTGACTGCGACCTGTATTGACCTAACACAAGGAAAGCTGGCAAGGATCGTCCGCCTTGCAAGGGAAGTCGGGGCTGTCGGTTTTCGTCGATTTTTGTCGGTTTGAGTCGGTTTGAGTTGGTTTCGGCCGTTCC
>NC_051417.1:33061619-33062622 GCF_015228065.2 Penaeus monodon | reverse complement strand
GCCTGTTAATTGAATAAGTTTTTTCGGAACATTAAAAAAAATGCTTATTTGTATACATCACTGTATCAGTCTATCTAGCTACCCATATTAATGACTGTTAACTGAATGAGATTTTCGTAACATCACACACAAAAAAAGCTTTTATATTTACATTATTGCACTTGTCAAGCATATATGGTGTATGCTCTTGACTGTCCCTTAAATTCCCATTTCAAATCTCTAACTGCCACCTTTAAATCGCTTTAAACACAATGCAAGCAACACAATTTCAATATAAATACAACCGACGTATGAAAAGCACTGCAGACGTATCCCCTTCTTGCTCAACGCACACAGTACATAGTCTTATCGTGTGTTATCAATACATTCCCGAAAAAAACTTCACTTTTCGCTTATCATTTCCCTGGACAGTGTTTGTGGTTCCTTTCCCTCGGCCTTGACCTCGATCTGGAATGTGTGGAGTCTCACTTTTTCATTTATTTGTGTTGAGAAGAACACGCGGGTAATATTGTAGGTATTGTGTTATGCAGGGCCTATGTACCTTGTGTTATACAGGGTTATAAACTTGAGCTTCAGTTTCTTTGCGATTTTCTGCTTCATTTGAAGGAAAATGTGATTTTGGATTCTCGTATTGAAGGTAAGAAAAGGTGTTTTGTTCTGTGTCATGACCAGGGATCTAGGGTTAATTGCCGTATTAAACTATCATGCTAATATCGGTCTGGTATTCCTGGGAGGTAGATACAGTTACTCGATACAGGTGTTGAAAAGCTCTGAACAGGTGTGCGATGGAGAGAAGCATGCAGGTGTTTGTAGGTGTGGTTGAGGGAACAGGCAAGTGGTGGCTGGCAGAGAGCGAGAGGACGGGCGTGGTTGGCACTGAGGCTCTTGGTGGCAGGGGGGGAGGGGAGGGGAGGGGCGTGATCACGTGATATGGCGACCTGGGGGCATCGAGGCAAGAAGATGTGCTTGCTAACCTCATGAAGCAAGATGGCGGCGGGTGCGA
>NC_051417.1:33061102-33061392 GCF_015228065.2 Penaeus monodon | reverse complement strand
GCAGGTCACATAGCCAGTCACGTGATACCTCCTGCTGGCGATGCCTCTCGTGTGACGTAACTTAAGGTGCTCTCATCTCATAAGGTCAAAAGGTCACACAACAAGACCATTTGCCCACTTTAACCTTGCTTGGGAATGTCAACGGCTCCTGGGATAAGCTTGCAAGGACCCGAGTGATGATTACCTGTCGAATCAAAGGGTCGCTGTTTGCTTAATTGTTCTGAGGCTGAGGTCGAGGGAGGAGGAGGTGTGAGGGTTGGTACAGGTCAGAAGGCCGAGGGGCGTTGGTC
>NC_051417.1:33060616-33060748 GCF_015228065.2 Penaeus monodon | reverse complement strand
CCTCCCCCCACCCCCTCCTCAAAAAGTGGATTTATAAAGAGGTCATCCTTTCGCTTCGTAGCCAAGAGGAGGATTCAGGATTAACCCATCATGAGTCACAACCTGAGAGGCTGAAGGATCGACCTTCCCTAT
>NC_051417.1:33060076-33060165 GCF_015228065.2 Penaeus monodon | reverse complement strand
CACCTGTCGCTCACTTGCCAGTCACTTTCACCCACCTCAGTACTGCTCAGGCAACGCATTCCTGCTTCACCAACCTTTACATTCATCAA
>NC_051417.1:33059605-33059754 GCF_015228065.2 Penaeus monodon | reverse complement strand
GCCTCAGTATTGTGTGATCTGAAGTATGTACATAAAATAGTGTTGGTGAGGTGTGTACTATTATGACAAAATCTCTTCGTTAGACTCACGTTCTCGTTTCTCTGTGCCAAGTATTTTGCATTTAAGCCTCATATAAAGGATTGCTTCAT
>NC_051417.1:33058654-33059484 GCF_015228065.2 Penaeus monodon | reverse complement strand
TTCAATTTCATTTTCAGCCTCAGTCGCACCAAACTCACCAACCCGTCACCACGACAGAGAAACAGCGAATTTTCGATGCTAAAAACAAATCCGCATGAATCATATATCTGAATTATTTCGATGCGATACCTACCCTATTCAGGCTTGGAACGATTGCCTTAGGTAAACGACAATTAGTATTCTTTTTGGAACCATTTGTGGCTTTCAAAATATCGTCGTAGGTTTGCAATAAGCAAGTATTAGAACTCCCTCATCTGCATCATACTTGCAACTATATATTTTCCTTTGATCATCGTTAGAACGCCATTATTCACTATACTTGCAACTATATATTCCCACCTTGCATCATCATTAGAACTCCCTCATCTACATCATACTGGCAACTATACATTCCAATTTGCATCATCACTAGAACGCCATTATATGCACCATACTTGCAACTACACATTCCCACCTCGTTCACACATCTCTTGCATCATCACTAGAACTCCACCCTCTACACCATACGTCCACATAAACTCACCACCATACTTACATATATCTTGCACCTTCACACACCACCATAAAACGCGCGTCACCTGCACCAGGCACTCATATACTCACATCATACATAACCGGGAAAGCATTATGTAAACATTATGCCAGTTTCATGCGATAGACTAAGTAATTGGCATACCTCTCCGACGTCAAAACGACATTACAGGATGGCATACCAGGACAAGAGAATGCTGTTTTGTAGCCGAGGGACTGTAGCATTCCACGTGTTTTATGAATAGCATAGTTGCATTTAGTCTGTAGTGTTTTAGGTGTTATGTAGTCACACAAGAGAA
>NC_051417.1:33057742-33057855 GCF_015228065.2 Penaeus monodon | reverse complement strand
AACGTTTAAGGGAAATGGCGCTCGTTGCACACCGATCGCGACAGTATGATTGGCAGCTCCCAGTCAGGAAATATTTTAGAAATGATTACCAAAATCCGAAATCCAAGTTTATA
>NC_051417.1:33056937-33057496 GCF_015228065.2 Penaeus monodon | reverse complement strand
TCTCAACACCAAACACCCACAGACGAACATTATAATACTGAAAATTCTTTAAGATCAAATTGAAGTTAGGATAAAAAAAAGAATTAATTCTATATATGATGAAATAATAATTAAACGGGCGATTTTCAACCAGATTTCAAGATTTCTTTCAGAGTGACTCAGAACATGAATAAAAAAAAAAATGCATAACCTGTTTTACCCTCATTAGCAAGTGACTTAGTGGATCATGGATGAAAATGTTAAAAAAAACGATTTCTTTCTCTCTATATTCCAGAAGCCAAACAAATATTTTTCCTTTTGTGTGAAATCTAAGAATATATTCAAGTACTTTCTTCCTGCACCGTCGATAGGGAGGAATTGGCTCCAAAGGGGAAAAAATGCGGTAAGGGAAATGCATGTTTATTACAACTAAAACAATGCCTCACAATTATCAATTACCTTCTCAAAATCAGGGAAGCAAAGACGACTATTATCATACCCAATTAGCATAGAGTAAATGACTTAATTTAAGTGTACCTTATTATTCAAGAATGATCTGCATGAAAATTAGGTGAAATAT
>NC_051417.1:33054551-33054719 GCF_015228065.2 Penaeus monodon | reverse complement strand
TCCATCAACGCACGGCATAAACAGAATCAAAGTAAACAAGTCCCTTAACCCATGGACTAAACCACCAGCCTGGGACGAAGTATGACGCAGGAGAAGTCCACAGCGTTATGATAAGGACTCCCGGCCTCGTCCCCATCACACCGCCTCGTATTGATGGCGTGGTCTGCT
>NC_051417.1:33054173-33054407 GCF_015228065.2 Penaeus monodon | reverse complement strand
CAGCGTTTGTCATCTGGCTTGTGTTTAGTCTCGCTCTCTTATGAGCTGCTGTTGGGTTCAGAATCTTTGTCTATAGTTAAAGGGTCGATTTAATTGTGGTTTTGAAAGGGTTTGGGGTCTGTTTCCTGTAATTATGCTGCGTGATGCTTTTTTAAGGATTAAATTCAGAACAGTAGTTTGTTGCATTTATAAAAAGGCGTTTTTTATTGTGGTGAACCGGAGTAGTGTATACGT
>NC_051417.1:33053322-33054103 GCF_015228065.2 Penaeus monodon | reverse complement strand
TATTGAAAAATACAGAAAGACTGGAAACAACTACAGTTTCAGTAACAATAAAAACACTTTGTTTTACTTTCCATCATTTACATTTTTGCACTAAGTCAGACAAAACAGTGATGAAGTAGGTTAATGCAAGAGAATATATGTATTAGAATTGTGGCTTATTCAGTGGTATAGATAGTAACCCATAATATTATCTTGCAAAGAAGGGTTTTCTTTTAATTAGTAATTTCAGAATGGGTCTGTTTATTAGTAGAAATTATCTAATGATCTCTCAGAAGCTTACAATAGATATTAAAAAGTATATCATACATTCACGATGGAAAATTTCCCCATTATAATAGATCTAAAAAAAACACAACAGATGAATACTACTACCTGAAACAATTTCGAAAAAAAAGCTAAAAAGGGTACTTAAAACTTGAGTAAACATCCCAAAAAAATTAAAACCTACAATAAAAAAAAAAACAGAATTTTAAAATCATCCCCAAAGAGAACAGATCCACATAAAAATCTAACTGACCAATGTTACCTGAAATACATTCAACAACAGAAAATCTATTTATCGAGTAATTTCAGTCGGACTGAGACCCCTCCTTCATTCATAAATCGCAAGGTGGATGAAAGGCCTCAATATAACTCGTACTTTCTTCCAGATTGAATAGTGCGTAATTGCGGCCTTAGACTCCATGCTAGGTGTAATTTTGGGTGATATTTGATTGCTCCGAAATAGGGTGACCTTGTGACCTTTTTCTACAGAGCTTAGCCATGATAAATAAGTATTGAA
>NC_051417.1:33051731-33052843 GCF_015228065.2 Penaeus monodon | reverse complement strand
AAATAAAAATAAAAAACTCTACTTTTACACGAGCGAAGGCATAATAAACACACAGCAAAGACGCGGTAAAGTTACAATACTTTACATGCAGTTAATGAAGTACAAGTTATTCAGATTAGATTTATTAGTATTTCATTACTTTACGATAAATGAAGTTGTGTTACTCACAGATCGCGTTCCTTGTGCACCCCCTCGCATCTGTCTAAATCAGGTGCGATTTGTGGGCGGCGATAAGCGAGGGAAAGTCCTTGTGTTATCTTCCCCAGCCTGATAGCAGGTTACGAGACACGTTAAGCGCCGAGCAAAGTAGAAAGTTAACACAAGAAGAAAACTGATATTGCATTCACAACTGTGTGCTAACTTGTTCCTCATGTTGCAATGCCGGTGAAGGTCATGCACTTTTTAAGAAAGAAAAAAAAGAGAGAGAGATTTCCTAAGGATTTCCTTCATAGATTCTGATAGATTTCTTCGAGATATCTGGCTGGAAGTCACGATTACTCAACCTGAGGAAAATTGCATATAAAAAAAATTACAGCTTGGAGAACCAGGCCGAGAACAGCCGCCGCTCAGGTGAGTGTTATATAACTTTAAACAATCTCTTTAGACACGAGTGTACCTGTCGTGATTAGGGTACAGGTGTTTGTGCTTATATAAATAGGACAGATTCTCTATTTCGTGATAATGCGCTTACGGTGGACAATTCAAAAGAATCATAAAAATGTCGCGAGATCGTCTAAAACAAACGGTTTTTTTCCACCCTGTTGTCTTTTCCTTTTCCATCTTTATTTACAACAAGCATAAGACCAAATCTAGCTTTTAAGAATCCCGTTACCCCGAGGAAAAAAACACAAAAACACGTTCAAAATCAACAGCACTGTCCTTCGCGAGATAAACGACCGTGTCACTTTTTGAAACCACGAGCGCTTGCAGGAATCCTCTCGCCAGGACGCAAGCACTTGGGGGATTTCACGGGCAGGATTCCGTTGTCTTGATGGGAAAGGAGCTTGACAGGAGCGCAGAAGGAGCCTCTCTCCCTGAATTCCGGCGCTGAATGTCCTTCTCGTCCTGAATCCACGTATCCGGAATCCAAAACTGAAGTTGGGGGATACGTG
>NC_051417.1:33050570-33051479 GCF_015228065.2 Penaeus monodon | reverse complement strand
CAATTAACTCTATCAGTTTATCCACCTATGTTTTGGTTACACAATCCCTTGCCGAGGCCGTGTTTGAAGGCATAAAGGCAGGTTTGTGTGTGGACATTTTAAAGACGGGAATTAAGGGGTTGTTATTGTAAATACGCGATTTCCTTTCTGTTTCTCTCTTCATTGAACACACTTTATTGGTTTTCATTCCCGTTTATATATTGCTTTTGTTTCGTTTGGTGAGAAACTGGTTCTGTTATTTTCAGTTTGTTCTTTATTCTTTTCTGGGGGGGAGGGTTATTCTATCTGTCTACTGTTGTAAATGTTATTGTGAAATGTATGAAACGATGAAAAAAAAAACGTACATTACAAGAGTGTGTTGGAGTATTTTATGTGTTGTGTGCTCCCTTATATTTAAGGCATTATGGTGAATTTATAGTTTGAAAAATTATCCAGTGTGTTATGTGGTGCGAGTGAACGAACTGGGTATTTTTTTCTTTTTTTTTTATGGGTGTGAGCATGTTGTAATATGCATTGAGATTAGGAGTATTGCTGGTCCATGTGGCTGCGTTTTTGATGCCCGGGGATTTCATAATGGGTGTTTGAATAATTGCGTTTGGTATGTTGGGTTTTGTGAATAACTGCGTTTGGTTTGTTGAGTTTTGTGAATAATAATAATATTGCGTTTGGTATGTTGGGTTTTGTGAATAACTGCGTTTGGTTTGTTGAGTTTTGTGAATAATAATAATATTGCGTTTGGTATGTTGGGTTTTGTAGGATCTTAGTGTCACGTTGAGTCTGTCGTTGTGTTTCTCATTAGCACAGATTTCTACGCGCGTTCACTTGTTCACTAGTGTTGTGTCGGAATTTTAGCTAACATGATTTTGTTTATGGCTTTCTCGTTCCTCTGTTTCATATTTGTCAACTTAG
>NC_051417.1:33050447-33050517 GCF_015228065.2 Penaeus monodon | reverse complement strand
GTATGCGTATCCGGTTTGTTTTCTTCACAAAAGTTATAGGCTCGTTTCGCGTCTTTTGTTTTCTTGATCT
>NC_051417.1:33048242-33050199 GCF_015228065.2 Penaeus monodon | reverse complement strand
AATGTCAGCATGTGGCCAAAAGCAGTATGGCACCAGATATGATCAATATATCAGATTGTTTCTACTTTTTACTGTATTTTTATGCTATAATCCTTTCGTTATATGGCCAATTTTTGTCAATGATTACACCACATTACAAGGTTGTCTGGCAGCGCATTTTGATAACAAAACATAACAGGAGGTGATTTTTATGTCCCACGTACGAGTATATTTATAGTGTGTGTACCTTTTAGTATTGTGTAATGGAAACACATGCAGGCTAGAGGAAAGTATGCCAAGCTACTCACTGCGAACTTCACTTTGAATTTTAGTGCAAGCTTACTGAAGTCAACCTTGGCATAGAGGTAGTGATTAATACGAAGGGTTTTAGCTTGGCTGTTAGTGAAGAAGGATGAACTACACAAAGGACACTTATATGCTTGTCAGTTCACAGTCACGGGTATGTCGAGGGTTAATGCATTGTGCAATGGCTAAAACACTGCTGTACTTCTAATGTGAAATTCGAGGTGCTATGTCACTGTTGATATTATGATGGAAAGCGATACAACATATAATGACGTACAGTATAACATAGCATACATCATATGAAAAAATCAGGTCTCGTCTGACGACCTTGCTATATCAGTTGTGACTTTCTCTTATTCATTTTCAAGTTCTGATAACGTAATCTGAACCTCCTCGGTTTTTGGAGATTCGAATTAATCCAGCCAGTGTGGAAAAAAATACGAACATGTGATTTTCTGTTCGTAATCCGTGTCCCGCGAGCTTATGTTGACACAGCGTATAGTATGGTCGTTCTGTGACACGCCTTGGTATGTTGGCCGCTACATGTATTACGTAAGTTCTTGGCAGACGTCACTACAGAATTAGCTTGGGACATGAAGCTTCAGTTGGTACTGTGCTACTTTATGTGGGAAGAAAAACAGCAGAAGTGACGGAAATTTGATGCCCATTGCTAATAGACATGATTTGTTTTTTTTATATGATTTCTTCATCTTTCTCGATTTCATTCGTCTGATCCACTTTCTAATTGGTGTTTATTTCCGTATATAATTCTTGCGTGTGTGTGTGTAGGGGGGCCATTTATTAATTTATCGTCATTTTAATGCAAATTCATTCCCTTTTAACATGGCCTCTTCGTCGGAACACAATCTAGGTAACCATCAAACATCCTGCTCCTTCCTACTCCTTACCGCTGTGTTACTCCGTAGCATCGCGCCACGTACGCCTGTACTGCCTTCCTATGCCTTTCCGTAAGAATTATTACGCCATGATTTTGTTCCTTCCATAATATAACAGACTAGGTAGTAGTTGTTAGCCGGAAAGTCACTCCCATGTTAACACACGCGCTCTGTGCACCTGTATTGCCTTCCTATGCATTTATAATCTCCATATTACAAAAATTCCACAATGATGAATTAGTACATGATTGTGTACCATTCAATAATAAGTAGATGAAGAACAGCGCTGAACTAGTACAAGTTTTTTTTTCCGCGGCGTTCCTACCCTGTCAAGACACGCGCCTTGTTCGTATACCTGTATATCCTTATTATGCCTTTTCCGTCTCCTTTTTACAAACATTCCATAGCACTGAATTAATACAACAAGATTCCGCATCTTCCATAATACAGTAGACGTGGAACAGTTCTTCACTAGTACATGCTTTTTTTCCGTTCGCATTGACAACCGGGGCCCTCAATTTTAACTGGATTTTTATCATTGAACGTCATGATTTTTGCTCGACGTCGCTCATGATGGACGAGCGAAGCGGGAGGGATTCAGCGCGTGTGTGATTGGGACGAAATGAAAGAGAAATTACAATCAGGGAGGAGCGAAGGTCAAAAAAAAAAAAGTTTTAAAAAATGCGTTGATAAGAGATGCAGCGTTGCAGCGTTGCGTAGCGCTTCGTCGTCCTAAATCTTATTTTTTTGTCACCGATTACATTACTTTCCTAGGA
>NC_051417.1:33047757-33048117 GCF_015228065.2 Penaeus monodon | reverse complement strand
GGGCATTTCGATTCCTATGAATTACGAAAATGAATGCTCATGTTTGACGGATATGAATCAAGTTTATCACACGTGTTAGTTAGCCATGCGATCCATGCAAGACTTCATTCACCTCCGTTGCAAGGCAGTTAGCTGTACTCGAGTTGCAATAACGTAATCAAGTAGCTACGTTTGAGACCGAGCGCTTTAATGGGGAAAGATTTGCGGTTCGAAATTTCGATAAATCTGATGAGGTCGAGATGTTTACTCTGCCGCGAGAATTTTCTCATTTCCATTCATGTATTTCGATGAATTTTCTCATTTCCATTCATGCATTTCGATGAATTTACTCATTTTCAGTAGGCCTCCACTCCATTCACT
>NC_051417.1:33047531-33047722 GCF_015228065.2 Penaeus monodon | reverse complement strand
TAACACTTTTTAGTTTTTGAGCTAAATGTGTAGTATGAAAAGGTGTCAAATTATCAATTTTCTCTTGTGTATTTATTCATTTCCATTCATGCTTTTTCTACATTAGGAACTTTCCGGTGAAAAGTAGATTTTTTTTTTTTTCAAGTTTCCACAGATTCGGACAAGTTGTTAGCCTCGACGTTTCTGAAGTC
>NC_051417.1:33046825-33047161 GCF_015228065.2 Penaeus monodon | reverse complement strand
CCAACTTATATCTCAAATTACATATTTTAAAGGATTTTCCACATCTGTTAATCAAAAATGCCAAAAAAACAACAACTTATATCTCAAATTACATATTTTAAATTATTTTCCACCAAGTAAAAAAAAAAAAAGGCGTCACGTCCATTCCCAGAAGACCCAAAATCGTGATTTAATTTCTCAAATCGCGCGTAGGGATTGGGACACGGGCGGCCAAGATCCCCAAAGGGCGGGCGACGTTCAGATGCTCCTTGAGGGTTTCGACTCTGGCTTCGACGCCGCTTCTAACTTCTTTGACGTCGATTTCTTTGGGATTTACTTCTTTGACCTCGACTTCCA
>NC_051417.1:33046503-33046755 GCF_015228065.2 Penaeus monodon | reverse complement strand
AAGTGAACTTTGAAGAGGGTGAACTGTTTTCGCGCGATGAGCAGCGTTGAACTTGGGAAATATCGTGATGAAGAGGAAGGCGAGTCGCTTCATTATTTTGCAGTGACAAGCAATGGCGACTCGTGTTCATTCTGCAACAAAAAATGGGAACAACTCGTAACACCATCAATATGACGATGGGGGGAGGGGGGGATGATCACCTATGGTCCATACTCGCGGAATGACCAACCCTGACGATTCGGAGAGACGCAC
>NC_051417.1:33046268-33046409 GCF_015228065.2 Penaeus monodon | reverse complement strand
TTTTTTTTTCAAAGCCGCGGTGCTTTGCTTAGAAACCAGGAGATGAAGTCAATATTCAGCAAAGGAAGTCAGCCAAGCCAAGCCACTTCCGACATCGCTTGTATATCCGTTTCCTGAATAGTGTGAACTGCGTTTGTTTGT
>NC_051417.1:33045562-33045724 GCF_015228065.2 Penaeus monodon | reverse complement strand
AGTGTCTTGTTCAGCAAGTATCAAACATTTCTTTTTTAATGAGTACACTATCTCTGTAAGTTAATTAGGATTGACATCTCTCCATAATATGTACACATATGTAAATTTACACATGTCTTTACTAATATATACTGATTAGTTGTACATATTAGACTGTGGTAC
>NC_051417.1:33045017-33045090 GCF_015228065.2 Penaeus monodon | reverse complement strand
GAGAGAAGCAATGCGTCACATGTGGTTTGGCTTTGTTTCGTATTGGCAGGGGGGGGGGAGGGGGAGGAAGGAG
>NC_051417.1:33044440-33044607 GCF_015228065.2 Penaeus monodon | reverse complement strand
AGCAGGCAACTAGCAAACTGATAATACATCACGATTCAAGATGACGCATAGAAGTCGTGGGTATATACCGAGGGCAGCATGAGTCCGTAGGCAATCAGTCACTCCGGGCTGGTTACCTATCTACCTCAGTGCGCTCGTCCTGGGGTCTCTACCAGGCGCTGGTCGTA
>NC_051417.1:33043268-33044173 GCF_015228065.2 Penaeus monodon | reverse complement strand
TTCCGTTGATTTCCCTCCTCCCGTATCCTCTGAAGATAAATGCTTGGATACATTCTAAAACGACGAAGGGGCTGTTATATGTGTCCTTTAAAAGCCGGTTGATATGCAGTACACACAAAATGTAGATAGAAAGCGCATTTCTTTTATTTTAAGATTATGCATTGATAAACGTTCATAACTGTACACAAATAATTATATACAATTCTATAGCATGCAACATCCCACCGAGTTATTTATAAATAAACACGTGTAAGTCATCGATTATGTAACAGTTCTAAAAGTTCAACATAGATTTTGCAATATGCAACAATCCTACAGATTCTACAAAAAAAATTCTCTGATATGCAATAATCCTGCAGTTTCAACAAAAATTCTCCAATATTCAACAATACTACATACGTAAATCCTACAGAGAAAAATAGCCTACAAGACATACCCAAATCATCCAATGTACAAAAATCCTACAAATTCTAAATAGATTCTCCGAAACACAAGATCTCTATAATCCTATGTTCCAGCCACCCCTACGAGTTATCCATAATTCCTCCAAAATCCAACACACAGGAATCCCATCTTTAAAGAAAAGACACTCCAAAGCAAATCCACCTCCAACTCGCAATGAATAACAGGCGCCCCCCGTTTCCGAGCGCACGAGTGACACCCTCAAACACGCGTTGGGAGTGAGGTGAGGATGGAGGGAGTGTCACAGGCTTAAATGGCCGTCCTCCTACCCTATAAGCTGCCTGACAAATAGCCTTCCTCACCAGCGTCCACACACACACTCGGGTAAACAAGGTCACGGCCCTTAAGCAGGTCACGTCAGGTCAGTTCGGGAGGAAGGCAGGGGGGGATAGACAACAATTAAGTGTCGGGAAGGTCATCCAACGTGAACTGAACTACCACTG
>NC_051417.1:33042978-33043244 GCF_015228065.2 Penaeus monodon | reverse complement strand
GGGGGGCGGGGAGAATTTTCTCGTTGGTTGAACAGCTAATAAGCTTGTTATCTGTGAATTAATGTACCATGTAATTTACTCTCCTCGAAGTGTGTTATTCAATGTTATTTGTAATCTGTTCAGGAATTGTGATCTGTTCTTCAATTCTCCGGTGTACAATATGGTAATAAATTCGTTAATAATAATGTTGATGATTATTTGATTTTTGATTTCGATGGTATTATCGGAATCTATAATGCGATGGTTATTACGGTAAATGTCAGTAT
>NC_051417.1:33042863-33042942 GCF_015228065.2 Penaeus monodon | reverse complement strand
CACTGGTACAAGATTTAGTCCCGGCATTAGCACCACTGTTAATCTCACTTGTATTAGTAGTAATAAAGTAGATGGAATA
>NC_051417.1:33042332-33042617 GCF_015228065.2 Penaeus monodon | reverse complement strand
CAACAAAAAACACCAATCATAATAACAAAAATATATCCTATCAATATAAGCTTTGGTCCTTATCAACATTATCACCATCAACAGCAAAAAAAGAGTCAATGCAATAAGCAGCAGCTGAATAATACTACCAACGTGAACTGAACTACTACAACAATCCCGCTCGCAGTAATTCACACCCCAACCCTGTTAATATTTCCTCTGTAGTAACAACAAAATTAACGCCAATTACAACCCCTCCATTTGCCTAGTCATGTCTTCATGCCTCGTTCACTTGGTACTTGTCTG
>NC_051417.1:33042110-33042244 GCF_015228065.2 Penaeus monodon | reverse complement strand
ATAAATGGTAGTAGTCAGGTTGATGGAGTTATTAGCGTTGTGGATTGAATGGTAGAGATGGTAACATGGTCATGGCTTTTCCTGTGAGGAATGATGAGTGATGGATGAAAGTATGTAACAAATGGTGTAATGGC
>NC_051417.1:33041982-33042076 GCF_015228065.2 Penaeus monodon | reverse complement strand
GATAAGGTATATGAAGGGATGAAAAGATGTAAATAGAATGGAGAGAAGCATGGCTAAATATGAAATAAATAATACACATATGTGTATGTGTGTG
>NC_051417.1:33041734-33041812 GCF_015228065.2 Penaeus monodon | reverse complement strand
CACGTGATCAGTTGTTTTGAGTGCTGGCAAGAGGAAAGCTGACTTTGACTCAAAATACCGGTGATGTCGCATTTCCTC
>NC_051417.1:33041112-33041642 GCF_015228065.2 Penaeus monodon | reverse complement strand
TTATCAAAAAACACAAACAGTATCATGAGGTGACTGGAATTAGAATGTCATTAAAGCTTTCTTATATCGACAAAATAGAAACGGTACCATGAGATAAATAAAATTAGCATTTATTTTTTTAGCAAGATAAAAAAACACACAAACAGTATCACGATATTACCAAAATGAGTTTCTCATACGTGCTTCATTATATCAATAAAACATAACTAAAATTAGTATTTCCTGGGTAGCTTTCGACAAAATCACAAACAAAATACCGCAAGAAAAAACTAATTAGATTTAATACTCACAGCGATGAGGACAATAACGAAATGAGTGACATAATGAGTGAGATGATTCCTTGAGGCGACTGAGGTGGTGAAGCCAATGTGAATTATGTTTAAGCCTTGTAATGCCAAGATTACTTAACGATGTCACGCTCTGTTGTAACTCTAGTGGTAGTTTTAGTGTGGCGTAGATTATCTGTGATTTGTGGTTTAAAATCCTATTCGGTTTGTGGTTGTGCTCGTAAGTTATTTGTGATTTGAAGC
>NC_051417.1:33040670-33041002 GCF_015228065.2 Penaeus monodon | reverse complement strand
AGTCGAGGCAAAGAATTTGGTGTGGAGATGCTAAATGATTTTGATAAGGAGAGTGTATTATTGTTTGTGATTGTCATAATACGTGCTTTTGTGGGCCGATTATGGCTTGGCGTGTGTATGTTGTTGCTTATTATGACACCTAGATGTATGGAGCTGTGACGGTAAATAATCTTTAATATAAAGTGTGAATGCCTTGTTTGTTAGCGTGATAATAATTGATTGTGGGTTGACTATGGTTGTTTGCGGCTGTGATACTTGGTTGCTTGTGTGGTAATGAGTGTTAGTGTGCGGTTTGTGGCTGAGGTGCAGAAGAGGTATCTCATGTGAGGTCA
>NC_051417.1:33040507-33040603 GCF_015228065.2 Penaeus monodon | reverse complement strand
AGCAGGTGTCCTCTCGTCCTACGCATCTACCTGCCCGAGTAAGTGGTTGTTAATATTATAATTTCGGGACCTCTTTCTCTGTCTCTTTGTCTGTGA
>NC_051417.1:33039146-33039216 GCF_015228065.2 Penaeus monodon | reverse complement strand
GTCGGGATACAAAGACGCGTCCTCCCAGGTTGAACCGAGGGTCGCTCGTGCTACATATCCCTCCAGATCC
>NC_051417.1:33038484-33039069 GCF_015228065.2 Penaeus monodon | reverse complement strand
CCGGAGATCAGAGTTCCCCTCTCTAGATGTATGTGCAGCTGTTGTGGCACTCTCCTCCCCCCCCACCCCAGGGCACTCGGTTGCTCTCTCCGGATCCCACGATATTCGGTGGCACTCCAATCTGTGTGTCGAAGGTACTCCCTGGCACTGGTACTCTTCCAACCCCGTGGTGCTCAGTAGTACTGTCCCTCTCCCTGTGGTGTTCGGTGCCACTCCCTCTGTCTCGTGGTACTCAATGCCATTTCCCTTGTCCCCGTGGTACTCAGTGGCACCACTTCTGTCTCGTGGTAATCAGTGGCACCGACCCTTGTCCCCGTGGTAATCGGTGACGCTCCTCCTCCCCTCTGGGTCTCGGCGGCACACCCCACTCCCGTGATAATCAGTGGCACTTCCCCCCCGGTGGCGCTCGGTGGGGGTTCCCCGGCAGTACTCGGTTGGCACTCAGGCCCCTCCTTCGCTGGGGGAACTTTTCCAGTCGCTCGGATATTGATGGCAAGCAAGCCGGAGGCGCGGCTGAGGGTGGCGCGTCGTGGGGGAGGGGGAGGGAGGGGAAAGACTCCCTTTAGGTGGAGCTCGACTTTCGGA
>NC_051417.1:33038300-33038394 GCF_015228065.2 Penaeus monodon | reverse complement strand
ATTCGCGCTGTGGGGAAGGAGCGGGACACGATAGCGATGCTGGTCGGTGAGAGTTATTTGGATGTCTATAGATGGGTATGTACAGAGGTAGAGA
>NC_051417.1:33037806-33038261 GCF_015228065.2 Penaeus monodon | reverse complement strand
TTACGCATGAGTGTATACGTGTATGTACGTGTATATCTATACGCTTCCCCATTACAGCCAAGAATCCATACGATCAGCACAACGAAACTTTTTCCTCCTCTATTTCCCAGTATCCCCTCCCCCTAACCACCCATAACCCCCACTAACCCCCATAACACACACTAACCCCCATAAACCCCACTAACCACCCCTAACCCCCCTTAACCCCCTCCCTAACCTGCCTACCCCCCCACTAACCCCCCTACCCCTTTGGGCACGACCGGAGGCAGAGAACAGCGCCCCCTGCCTGTCCCGTGAGGACAGACCAACACCACCTTTCGTCTGGTCTTCGCAAGGCTCGCTGCCACGGTCCTCGCCTTGCTCCTTCTGGGAAACACGGGAAGGCGCCGGACTGCACGAACACCCGGCCGGACGATGCGCTAATCCGATGCGGAGAGAGCACATGAAAAAGTTCA
>NC_051417.1:33037538-33037662 GCF_015228065.2 Penaeus monodon | reverse complement strand
AGTTCGATGCGAAAAAGAACAAGAAACAATTAATCCTCTTTTATATATCTTTTTATTATCATTATTCGTTCGTCTTCCTTTAAAGAATTTGAGAGAATTAGATCATCCTCACATAAATCCTTAA
>NC_051417.1:33037295-33037492 GCF_015228065.2 Penaeus monodon | reverse complement strand
TGGTTTGTCCTAATAGAATTTTTTAAAAAATGGATCATCTACACATAAATCGTTTTAGAAATCAACCAATTTAACTAAAGCTAACGAAATCCATAACGAAAAAAAAGTCTCGGTCATAAAAAAAATGATTCCGTTAATCATCAAACACGACGAAACCGGGACCGTAAATCTGTGCAAAGCTGGGCGACTACGAAAAG
>NC_051417.1:33035780-33036159 GCF_015228065.2 Penaeus monodon | reverse complement strand
GCGCGGCCGGGCTGAAGTGGCGGCAGAGCTCCTTGGGGCTTCCGACCATAAAGCTGAACCACCATCCCTCGAGGCAGTTGTGGAAGGAGAAGGATAAGCACGTCTCTTTGTACTGTAGATAGCGTGCCTTTAACGCAGATCCCATTTCGAGTACCTTGAGAGGGCACTCCCGCCTTGGCCCACGGTGCCTCCGGAACTGGTGCGAGGGGAAAGGGGGAATGACACGATCTCGAAAACACAGCTTCCGTGGGAGTGAATGTTGCGCTAACGAAGAGGGAAGAACCGGGATGGAAAGAGCGTAAATATAAAGGTTTATGTATATATAGTGTTTTGCGAGAGGGAATTTTCAGGAACCTAGTGTGTAGATATATAAGTGTTT
>NC_051417.1:33035425-33035749 GCF_015228065.2 Penaeus monodon | reverse complement strand
TGCGAACGGTATACTTAAAGATCCAGTAGGTAGATGTATATATAGTTTTCCTCTTCTTTTTTCGAAGGGAATAGATAGCGAAAGACCTAAGCTCAAGGGAGATCAACTTCAGGGTTAATGGAAAGGGAGAAAGGAGGAAGGGACGACACAGAACCAGTCCCCTTCCCACGACCTTCGAGACTCACCTACTGTGTCTCGTGGATTAACATGGAAATCAGTACATCACCTTGGGATAAATAGCTGAAGGATCGTGTTTGGCAGTGTGCAAATGAGGAGAAAGAAAGATAGATAAGGTAGATAAATGGATTGGTAGAGGGATAAATG
>NC_051417.1:33035150-33035267 GCF_015228065.2 Penaeus monodon | reverse complement strand
GGGAAGCGAATTGGAGAGGCAGATGCTAACCACAATATGGCGTAAAGGTAGAGGAACTGCACGGTGTGAGAGCAAGGTAGGAAGCGCTCGTATTTGGGAAGCTGCGCATGGTTGACC
>NC_051417.1:33034122-33034451 GCF_015228065.2 Penaeus monodon | reverse complement strand
ATAGACATAAGCTTGGGATAAAGGTACTGCTCTGGTAGAATGAAATAGTGGGGGGGGGATGAGATGGGGGAGGGGGAGAGTACCCATGACAGTGTGATGGCACGACTTTTTAAGAATGACACTGCTCTGTGAAATGATCGAGAGATGAGGGGGGGGGGCGGTGTACGCATAATGGAATGATGGTATGGCTTGTGTAGTGAGAAACAGGGGGAGGAGGGGGGGGGGGTATACTTCATGGTATGATGGTATGACCGTGGAGTGAAGGAAGGGAAGGGGGGGAGGGGTGTCACGCAATATAAGACTGAACTGCTTTGCTGGAATAAAAACAA
>NC_051417.1:33033813-33034022 GCF_015228065.2 Penaeus monodon | reverse complement strand
ATAAACAAAACACGATAGGGTAAAGGGGGGGGGGGGGTAATGGCACTTACGAAGGGAAATAATTAAGCCAAAAGTGATTAAAAAAAAAACCGCAACGAAACAAGCAGATGACCCATTCAGTTCGATTTTCAGTCAATCATAAACGAGGAAATTGCAATGGAAAATATCAGAACAGGCAACGAGCTTATTCGCTTTTTGGATAAAGATGG
>NC_051417.1:33033010-33033094 GCF_015228065.2 Penaeus monodon | reverse complement strand
CCAGGCAATTTTCTCGAACATAAAGATATAAACGAAATCATTTCGTGCTGATATTTTCATGAAGCTAAAGTGATCATTACACTG
>NC_051417.1:33032813-33032913 GCF_015228065.2 Penaeus monodon | reverse complement strand
TTGAAAACGAGCAGTTTATTATTTACGAAGGTTAATATAAATAAATATAAAGTTATCGGCTTTTGTAAGGTTTTGTGTTGTACGTGGAAAGAGGAACAAG
>NC_051417.1:33032225-33032289 GCF_015228065.2 Penaeus monodon | reverse complement strand
CCCACTGACAGCTGTTGCACCTGCACACGTGTTGCCACCTTGCGAGCGAGAATACTTTATAGAA
>NC_051417.1:33030910-33031379 GCF_015228065.2 Penaeus monodon | reverse complement strand
ATTTTATGATAGATGGAAACAGGGAAAGAGAAGAGAAACAGAGAAAAGATGAAATAAACAGGGAAATTGTGAATGATGATAAAAAACACGAGAGGAATAAGAATTAGAGGAAAGAATGAGATCAAATGCAGAAAACGAAGATCGAGGAGAAGAAAAAAAAGAAAGATAGTAAGGAAAAAAATTGAAAAATGAGAAGTAAAGGGAATGTAGTTATTGCGAATGAGAGGAACAAAAGAAATGAAACTAAAGGCGGAGAATGACAGAGAATAGATTATGGGGAAAATATGAATAAAATCACAAGAAACGGAGAAGCAAAGGAGAAGGCAGGATATGACACGTATTTGAGAAAGATGAAAGAGAGATACAGAGATAAATAAAGGGGAAAAATTGGTTTTTAAAATCAAATATGAACGATAGAAAAATACAAAATGGATATAAACAATAGGAGGAGAAAAAATGGAGTTAAATG
>NC_051417.1:33030546-33030623 GCF_015228065.2 Penaeus monodon | reverse complement strand
AACTGAAAACAAATAGGCCTAAATAAGACGTCGCCGGCCTCACGCCTTCCGAAGTTATCCCCGAGGCTGGTCGTCAC
>NC_051417.1:33028739-33029625 GCF_015228065.2 Penaeus monodon | reverse complement strand
CATTCCATTACACGTCATATGTTTATTAACATCCTTCCTTCAGCCTTACGTATGTTAATCCTGGGTATACATTTCCTTATTGTTTCTCTCTCTCTCTTCCTTTATTCGTTTATCTATTTCAGCACGTAAGCTGAATATATAATAAACTAAAATCTATTCGCTAAATTGTTTAAAAAATAGAACATTATAGCATTTGCGATTGATTCCAGAAAAAAAATATAGATATATAATTGATTTTATTTTCTCTTATAAGTAATTCCAATTGTGTAACTCTGCTAGATAATTAACAGAGAACAAGCTTAATGGCATCTATACAATAACTTTCACAAAACATTCTCGGTATATGATAAAAAAAGGGCATCTATCATTCAAAAAATATATACATACATTATTTCATTCTCTTCAAACGTCATTGCTATTTAACATCTCTACTAAATACATAAGCGAAAACATTATTAGCATTATTTATAGAAGAACAATCACTGATACCAAAAACGTTTTCTTAAAAGCTCACTACATTTACCCATGTGATTATCTAACTTATACAAACCGTGTAGCTAACAACAATATCACCATAAACTACATGACGACAATCAATCACACTAACACAGCATTTATAAAATAATCTCACTACATGTACTTGTGATTACATAAGGTATACCAACGTATGTAAATTACAACAAAATTAGCATAATCTACATAACAACAGCCAATAACACTCGCACATCTAAAAAAGTAATATCACTCAATGTACCCATGATTACATAAGGTATAAAAATCATGTAAATTAGCGAGTGAGGTAATATTTACACTCGCGTTACAGACACGTTTCTTCGTGAGTGGAATGTCCGGCGAACTGTCCCCCGCAGTGGACGCCAGTGTATGG
>NC_051417.1:33027995-33028154 GCF_015228065.2 Penaeus monodon | reverse complement strand
ATAGTACGAATGGTGACGACAGTGAAGAGAAATTATTGTTGTGACATGTTATGACATATATGGAAATGTGTCGTTGGTGCGATGACTAGGTTGGCGACTGAAATGAAAGCGCCATTTATGTGATGATAAGCAAGAGGTGTTTCGTAGTAATATAGGTAT
>NC_051417.1:33027475-33027561 GCF_015228065.2 Penaeus monodon | reverse complement strand
TAGTGGTGGGTCGATGCCGTGCTTGGGGGTAACATGCCGGTAGCAGGGTGACGGGGTAGGGGGGAGGGGGTACCCGGGGAAGTGTG
>NC_051417.1:33026997-33027152 GCF_015228065.2 Penaeus monodon | reverse complement strand
TGGGGTATTGGGGGGGAGGGGGAGGTAGTGGAAAGACCATGCTGTCTCTGGTAATGTCTGGCGAAAGGGGGTCTTTTTAGACGCCATGGGATCGTCTGCGAGAAATGGGAATTATCCGTTCTCGATTCGATTTTGTTTTTTTTGTTTTGCTGTCC
>NC_051417.1:33026815-33026891 GCF_015228065.2 Penaeus monodon | reverse complement strand
TTCGCTTTGAGGTTTGAATGCTGAATTAATGAAATCTCTCTTTCCCTACTCTGGCTGGTGAATGAACCTTCATTCT
>NC_051417.1:33026484-33026760 GCF_015228065.2 Penaeus monodon | reverse complement strand
TTGAACATTACCTGACATCCAAAAGACATTATAATCAAGTACCATCTGTAATAAAAATCTATTACATACACGAATACTCATTTTTAAAAAAAAATGCATAATATCTATATCTATTCATAAAAGCGAAAATGAATAACCTCAAATGTAGAATGAATCAAAGAATCCCTTTTCCTTGCCCCATCTTCCCGGGCATTCACAGATAGGTAACCGACCAGCCGTTGGCCGAACCGCCCATTCAACATTTTACTATTGATGTTCGTCTTCTATTTTGCGTCG
>NC_051417.1:33025607-33026384 GCF_015228065.2 Penaeus monodon | reverse complement strand
GTAGATTTTGACTTTTGAATTATCTCCTTCGTCTTTCGTATCTTTCAGTTCGAAGGAAAAAAAATAATACACGAGGTAGATATTTCAAATCATTACGAAAAGGGTAATAAAAATCATACGAAAATCGTCAATACAGGTAATTAAAACAACCTCTTAATAATTTAACAAATCACACATCTGTAAGCGCGGTAACCGCCTCCCTCAAACCGAAGTATTTAACCAAATACCAAAAAATACTAATGGATAAAAACTCATTTCTTGATAGTAATGAGCTCGGGTGATTCAAATGTCGGAATGCTTTTAGATAATACACATATGATTAATATCGCGACCCTGATAAGCAGCGACAGACCAAGTAGATTGTTATCGTACGCGATCCCCGAGGATTATCGTACACCGCTCATTCCGGGCATAGTCGAGTGACCGTTTGAAAATAATTGTCCAAACTCACTGGGTACTTAAGACACACAATAACATCTCTAATATATTGGATGATTCTTGTGCTCTCCAGAATAAGCCTTCTTTTCGAAATGAAGGAAGATAGTTGAAACTGGGCTGCATGTATTAAGGGCATCATGGCGGTGTTCGCTCTGCAAGTAACTCTCTTGTAAAACGTATCATTAGCAAGCACATGGGATGAAAACGGTGTGGACATAATCTTGAACCATTGCTTAGGCGCAAGTCTGGGTCTAGCGATCGTTATGGAATCGCTAATGAGAATGATTATCCATGAAATAAAAGCGGGTTCTAGGGGACACGGCAGGGTTGGGAGGGAGG
>NC_051417.1:33025013-33025326 GCF_015228065.2 Penaeus monodon | reverse complement strand
CGAGGGCAGAGTGGTCTCTCTCGCTCTCTGGTCCCACCGTGGAGCTGCTGCCCTATCCTGGGGGGGTTTCTCCGGGCAGCCACACATGCCTTGGAGCCCAACCGATAGAAACTGCGCCCGGGTACGTCACATGCTCAAAGGAGGGCAGGACATGCTTCGCTTGTGTACCTTCCCTGTATCGGCCTGTGTTCGTGGGTTCATTTAGGACGGGGATTGCTGTCGCTCGGTCGGTCGTTTCTGTGTTTGGGTTTGTTGCATTCATTTGTGTCTTTGCAATGTGTTTTCTTTCTCCTTTATATGTGTGTCTCGGCGA
>NC_051417.1:33024896-33024972 GCF_015228065.2 Penaeus monodon | reverse complement strand
TACCCCCCCCCCCCCCGTTTTTTTCCTACGTTTGAGGAAATGCAATAGCGATAACGAGACGGAAAGTAATCACATG
>NC_051417.1:33024506-33024645 GCF_015228065.2 Penaeus monodon | reverse complement strand
TCAGAGACGGAAAGAAAGAAGGAGAGAGAACGAAAACGGTTCTTGTGTCTCTGGTTCGTCGTTGGAGGAAATGACACCAACGCGAAACCGACCTTGAAGCGAGAGACTATGGACTGGGAGACCTACCCAACCTTTTTCT
>NC_051417.1:33023710-33024000 GCF_015228065.2 Penaeus monodon | reverse complement strand
CTCGTAGCGTCCTGACCCCACTACTGTTTTTTTTTCATCTCATTCATCAGCTTGTATCGTGGGCGGAGTACATAATATATGCAAATAAGTAGATACTGGAAATACTCTTAAGGGAACTTGGGCAGTCAGACTTAATGGTTTATATATGCAAATCGAAGTTCTTAATGTCAGTTCTCGAAAGGAATCTGCTGAAATTTTCAGATTATAGAAAAAATAAAATAAAATCCTGTGATTTAAGTAGCTATGTTGAAGGGTATTTATGAATCCAGATGCACATACACCTTTGGGAA
>NC_051417.1:33023584-33023667 GCF_015228065.2 Penaeus monodon | reverse complement strand
AATAAAAAACTATTTAAGGTTGTATTGAGAATGTAGCGACTGCATAAAATATGTTGCATTTATGTGGCAACATTCTCGCACAA
>NC_051417.1:33023414-33023482 GCF_015228065.2 Penaeus monodon | reverse complement strand
CCATGTAAGAAAATGAGTATGTGGGGCACAGTATTACATGATTATAGCTTATATGTGCACACGAGTGT
>NC_051417.1:33023100-33023355 GCF_015228065.2 Penaeus monodon | reverse complement strand
ATGAAGTGTGAAATGAAGACAAATCAAGCAAATTTCGTTAAAGAAAACTGAAACAACAAAGGAAGAATTTCGCCTTTACGAAGACAACGCATGAAAAATTCCACGTAATATAAACGATAATGTCAACCACAATAATTTCATCAAACAGCATTGCCCACCAGCATACACTGCAAACTTCACATGCACTAAGGAATTCAGTCAATATATTTACAAGGCGTATGACTGAACACCCCAATTAGAAATGCGTTACTGATC
>NC_051417.1:33022346-33022826 GCF_015228065.2 Penaeus monodon | reverse complement strand
TCTAACAGCAAGAGAAGTTTCAGTTACATTACATGAGTCTTACAAAGAAAAAAAAAGTGCATGCCTAATTTAGCAAGTGGCTCTGACTTAGTCGAAAACCCGTATTTTCACAGAATTCCTACCAGCATGGACTGTACACTTTAGCAAAAAGGGGGGAAAAAGTTGTAAATATTTTCACAGGCTTTACACTACACGCAAACTTGACTTACTTGAAGCTACAAAGTACACTCATGGCATCGTGATTTACATAAACACGACATAACAGGTTGTAAATTGAATCATTCTCTTTAAAAAGCTTCCATTTACACAGTTTTCAAGTGTACGTAATCATTTTTGTTCACATGGAACCGTACTTACACAAGACATGAACATGAACAAACGTCTTAAATTACTTTAAAATCTCGAATCGAAGTTAGATTTACATGAAATTGACTTTCCAAAGCCACACATATAAACAGGCTATTGATCTGTGCTTGGGAT
>NC_051417.1:33022041-33022316 GCF_015228065.2 Penaeus monodon | reverse complement strand
AAGTCACAAGGAGTCACTATTGGAATATTTTTGATCTCTTTAGCAATTATAGATTAAACCTTTTTCGAAATCTAAATTTACGACATAGGTTTTGCGTTATGGCGTTCATATCGTTTATATTGATCTGATTTTTTTCCCTTTTTGCTTTATGTTTATTGGGGTTTAGTCTGCTGTTTAAGGGAATTCTTCAACTTTTCTTACCACCATGCAGTTTGGTTTCACTTATTACTCTTAAGAGTTCCTTGAACGTCGCTTGTACTTTTAGTCAGTACTCA
>NC_051417.1:33021245-33021940 GCF_015228065.2 Penaeus monodon | reverse complement strand
ATCTAAAGGGTAAATTTCTTTTCTGTTTGTTTCATCTATCAATTTTATAATTTTGCGTTTTTTTTTTCTTACATACGTTACTGACTTATCCATTCCCTCTGCATTGGCTTGTTTCTTCACCCTCTTTTGGAAAGACAATCCGCCTCACAAATCACAAACGCGCAAAGCCATACTTATGAGGATTTTTAAAATCCTCCTCATCATAAAATTCGGCCAAGAACTAATCAAAAAGTGCGTTCGAATCCACAGCAGAATTTTCAATCCGAAGCAATCTCAGATCACGAATCACTTATGAAGCTTCGTTTCTAAACAACAAAAGGAAAATACTTTCTTGGTAGCAAAGGGTAAATAAACACATTAAAAAAATACTCAATACTTAAAAAAAGGAAAAAAAAAAAACATTTTTTTTTCTAAGTAACTGCTACAACTTTTACTTGATAACTTCAATTTTACAAAGTACTGAAGTTTGCCGGATGCTGGAATATACAAAGCCTTCAGTAATTATAGAGGAGCCTGAAGTATATATGAGAAAGGGATGACGAATAAAGGAGGGAATATGTGTGGATTTATCAAAGTGCTTCAGAAGGAAGGAAAGAGAAGCAGAGACGGAATAAAATCTGAAGTTAGAAAGGGAAAAGGTGAGGAGGAATTGAAGAGAAAAAAAAGGAAAGAAGCGATTTTTAGAGATTAAAGAT
>NC_051417.1:33020246-33020509 GCF_015228065.2 Penaeus monodon | reverse complement strand
CATGGAAAACACACACACACAACTTCCAGAACAAGCACACACTGAACTTCCAGAACAAGAACAAGAACAAGAACGATCTCCAGCAGAGACGGCGAGGAGACAAAGGAGGGGGAGCACGAAGAGCGTCGGGGGACAGGCGGAAACAGGATCGCGCGGGGCTTATCTCGCCAAAATATACTACCGGAGGCGTTCACACGGCCGCAGCTCTCTTAAAGCTCACTGGCAGGGTACCTGTATCTATAAATATTGTCATGTCGGTGTCT
>NC_051417.1:33019009-33019938 GCF_015228065.2 Penaeus monodon | reverse complement strand
AAGCCAAAACTTTGGTCATAGTTCCTCTTCAAAGAACGAAAAGATACTCCGCGTGAGTGTTCGGGTCGGGTCTCTGTTTTGCCATCAGCGAGAGTCTCAGACCGAAAAGTAAAATGAATGTGCTTCTGTCAAGTCAATTAACATCTATCTGCAAGTCAAGATTCGAAACGAATGCTAATACTAAATTGCGAAGAAAGTTGAAATGTAATTAACGTCAGTTGAGATGATAACACGTTGCAAACTGCAACATCACTTCTCAAAGCAGGCAACCTCATGCTGTAGCATACGGAAGCATGTAAAAGTTTGCAATATCGACAGATCCCGAGCATCACGTTGGCCGAGACGTGTCTGGCCGCTGGTTAACAACAGTGCCACCACGCAACCACTTGTCACCGAGGGTGCCACAACACAGCACCACTTGATAGGCCTCTCCTATCCTCACGCCTCTCCGCTGAGCACGAGGGAAATATTGATACTGGAAAGGCACCTCTTAGTTCCAGGGGCCTCTATGTGGAGTCCGTCGTAAATCCTCCTGCAGATACCCACTCGCTGTTACCCGTCATCATGTCTGTGGCGAGAAACAAAGGGAGTGGGCCTCGCGGTGCGTGTCAGCGGAGGCCGCGGTGGTGAAATTAGTTTTCATAGTCTTTATTCAACAAGTGGACACACAAACTCCTTTACTTGTTCAAGAGGAGCATGACGTTGCCGTAATTAATTCCCTAATTGCCTTGAGGGAGTAATCGGCTGGGCACGCAAGGTGCGCCGGGAGAGGCAGCCACCTCCTCGCTGTCTGTTCATCATCGTGACAGTAGCAAGTTCTTTAGCGCGCTTTATCGGCAGACATTTTCTATTTTTTTAAAGCTGGCATATCCTCGTGGCGGGCGGAAGGACTGACGCAAAAAGGGGGTGCACACATGGCGGGGGACGTC
>NC_051417.1:33018307-33018882 GCF_015228065.2 Penaeus monodon | reverse complement strand
GGGCCCCAGTCGACTGCCAAACGCTGCCAGCCTCTTAAACTGCTGACTTGTGTCGTACTTTGAACCCGGTCTTAGTAATGTGCGGCATCCATTGTCATTCACTGCGTTCTGAAATTCGGACTCGCATTTTTCTTTCGTATTCGCAACCTTCTTGGGGTTGTGGATGGTGGGTGTTTATGGGAAACCCCTTTCAATCATCTGTCGTAACCTCGGGGACACCTAGAACGCGAACGGCTTGGCTAATATGGTGTAATTAGGTCTCCCGATTATCTTTGACTTATCTACGACATATCAGCCCTGTTAGCTGAAAAAAATACACCGACAAACGTTTTAGAATCGCGCTATGACGCATGGAAACAAATAGCCCCCCCCCCCCAACTATTAAACAACTGAATCCACCCAAAAATCCGACCTACGAGCGAAGCCGCAATTACCCCCCTGGCCACTTTGCGCGAAATGCCCCGAGTTACCGGCAAGAGGCCCCGATTACCCAAGGCTTTAAATCCCTCGCTAGGCGGTGCCCGAGCAGAGCCAGCAAAACGCCAGCGATGCCCGCTTGATTAGGCGTTTGTTGA
>NC_051417.1:33016864-33018193 GCF_015228065.2 Penaeus monodon | reverse complement strand
GGCTGCCAAATGCTTCGCCTCCCTCGGCCTTGCGAGTCGGCTCCTCCTTCATTCGTCGAGGGGGAGGTTGTTGCGTGGAGGGGGGGAGAGGGGGAGAGGGAGAGAGGGGGGAGCAAGGGAATGATTTTGGCCACTGAGTTGACCTGGAAGAGCGTCAAGATAAGGCAGCGGCGACAAATCAAACAAAAGTCCGGGGAAGGAGGGCAGCCAGCGAGTCACTCAGCGCACACGTCGCCGCCGCACGATAATTTCCCCCTCGCGCAACACCTCCGAACAATTTACGCCTTATCTACGCACGGCGGCGACCACGAGGGGCGAGGGCCGTCCCCGTCGCGTTCGCAAGGGTCTGGATACCGCCGGGGTCGATCCGCCTAACGTATTTCGCCCCCGGGGGGAAGGGAGAGCGAGGACGAAACATAATGGTGATTATCGTAGGAAAGGTGGATGCAACGGAGGCGACCAGAGCGACGGTCCGCCGGTCCTGGTGTCGCGCTCGGCCATGACAACTCTTTTTATTCCGCTCCTTCTCCCTGGGCGATCCCCCGTGCCAAACCCTCCGAACCCACGCCAAAGCCCCGGCCCTCGTCGACCCAGGCCCTCGAAACGGGCTCCCCGAACCCCGACGGCTCGTGTGAGGCGAAGTATAGTTTATAAAGGAGTTTTCGCGCATCAGTCACCCCGCCTCCCTCGCGACCCGCCAACCTCACTCGCTGGTGATGGCTCGCCACACCACACAAGGGGATCGAGCCTTGTCCTTATACATGTCTTCCCCCCTCCCTCCCCTTTTCCTCCCGTTCCATTTCGCGGGGGACCAAGGCGCCGTTCCCTCTACCTTCTCCGTAACCTAGCAAACCCCCAGAAATCCTCCGAGCCGAGAGGAAGGCGAAGTAGGGAGCGAGGCGAGAGCGGGGCGGCGGGGAGATTCAAAAAGCGCGCGTCGGGGAGCGGCTGTTGAGAGGAGTGCGCGGAATAATGGCCGCTCCCTCCGAACTTTGACAACACGCCGTGCCACTTGTTCAGTCTCGAGTGAACCTCGGAAGTGTCAACACGGGTCGTTATGATGTGGGCCGCCAGTGCCAGTGAAATGGGTTATGATGAGTTTATTACAAAGCCATAAGAGAAGTTGGGTGTACAGTGAGGAGAAGAGTGTGAAATAAATAGAGAGTGGAGAGGAGTGTGAATTAATTGGCCAGAAAATACGAAAGGAAAAGGGCCTCTCGCTCTCTTGGCCCCAAACCATCACTTTTTTTGAATCACGTGTTTTGTGTTTGGAATATTTTTTTAAGTGAGTGTTTTTTTCGGGAAGGATTTCGCAAACACCACCAAGTG
>NC_051417.1:33016140-33016800 GCF_015228065.2 Penaeus monodon | reverse complement strand
TCTGCTTAGGTGTTGCTTTTAATGGTGAGTTTTTCCCCCTTATCTTTTTCGTTAATAATTCCTCTAAGTCCATATTCCTTATTGAAACCACACCCTTTTCTCTCGTTTTACCTCTTTCTGAAGCACATTCGAAAGGCAGTTGCATTCTGTAACGAACGGTCGTTTCCTCCCTCTGCGTTATGTTATATCAGAACGCGTTCTTTTCTCTCCCGAAGTTCTAACAATTTTTTTTTTCTCGAAAGGAAGTTTGATCAAGAAAATGGGAAACTTTCGTGATATTTTGGGATTGATTAAGGACGATTATCAATGATTTTCGAGCGAATTTAGTGGCCTCGTTAGACCTTTTCGGGGGGAAGCTAATGGGGCCGTTTTGTAATCTTGAAACATTTCTTTGGGGGCGATTTTCCTTAAGTGTTTAATACAATCCTGCCTTTTTTTGTGTGTTTATGATCTAGTATATTATCCTCGTAGACTTTTTATATTTGAGTGTTTTATTTAATTTGTTTGTATCGTGCATATTCTCCGGCGATTTAAACAAGCGAGTTGGTAAAGGGGGACTTCGTGGAATAAAAGTTTTCGTGGAATAAAAGTTTTCGTCCACGAGTCAGAAGAGGAACTGAAAGCAGGCACAATGGACTTATCATATTTTGGGTGCTTGAG
>NC_051417.1:33015925-33016016 GCF_015228065.2 Penaeus monodon | reverse complement strand
TACCCAGCCTGGTCGACGCTGGATTAAACCCAAGTGAACTTTACCGCTGCAGACACACGGGGGCCTTGCTATGAAACTTCACTTGGTCTGG
>NC_051417.1:33014932-33015088 GCF_015228065.2 Penaeus monodon | reverse complement strand
TTCAGCTACTCGAGACGGTTTCGCCTTGAGTGCTTGACCCAGCGTAAGGAGCAGGGTGAGGGAAAGAGGTTGGGGTTTCGGGAGAGATGTTTGTGTGCGTGCGAGGAAAGATGTTTTTTTGGGTGTTTGTGTGTGCTTTTGAGAGGGGGAGGGGGA
>NC_051417.1:33014666-33014770 GCF_015228065.2 Penaeus monodon | reverse complement strand
AGAAGCAAGTTGAGTGTATATAGATGGTCGCCAATTTTTTTACACGAGAATATACAGTGAAGAAAGACCGAAAAAATAACCCTAAGACACTTTAGTTTTACACC
>NC_051417.1:33014557-33014638 GCF_015228065.2 Penaeus monodon | reverse complement strand
CTGTGGTGGCGGTGGTCGCTTCATCCAACTACACCCGTGATCGGTGTCAAGGGCAGCATGCCGTGACAAAGATTTTTTTTC
>NC_051417.1:33014356-33014428 GCF_015228065.2 Penaeus monodon | reverse complement strand
CCAGTGTCGGTGTTCACATCCAATGTTTTCGTGTGTGTTTGTCTGTGCGAGTACCCACTCCCTCTCGCCTGT
>NC_051417.1:33014067-33014281 GCF_015228065.2 Penaeus monodon | reverse complement strand
AAAGCGAACCCGAAAGTGACGGGGGGGGGGACTCGGCCCTCCGGAGCGACAGTGGCACCCAGGCGGAGTGTGTGAATGTGTCCCATTGTAGCAGGGAGCGTCGCGAGAGAGAGGGTGCGGGCCAGCCTGGGATTCGGGAAGGAGTGGTAGCATGCGCTCATAAATGCGATGAATCAAGCGGCGTTACGGCTGCGAGGAACCGGTTACAGGGACA
>NC_051417.1:33013696-33013791 GCF_015228065.2 Penaeus monodon | reverse complement strand
TCTTCCCCACCTAGCACGATGCACGCTCATTGCAAACGTTTCCCCCCATCAGCCTACGCCTAGTAAACAACGTTTGTTGAGCAGCTTCCCGGACT
>NC_051417.1:33013360-33013548 GCF_015228065.2 Penaeus monodon | reverse complement strand
CCAAACAGCCACTATTAAAGATCGTGATAGTTGCTTTGACGCCTACGGTGGCGGCGTGTACAAGGTGCACCGGGACCTGTAGGGGGAGATGTGGTTAGGGGAACGGCCATTGTCGGGAGCGAAAGGGAAGGGGTTGGGAAATTGGCAGCCACGGCTCTCGGAGATCGGGTGGTGTCGGGGGCGGAGAT
>NC_051417.1:33012624-33012825 GCF_015228065.2 Penaeus monodon | reverse complement strand
GATGGCGATGAAATGTACCTCTGTTTCTCTCGTTTGATTGTTTATTTGTATCTTTTCGAGTGATTTGCGTAATCACTCCGAAGCCCACGCGTATTTTCATTTTGTGTGTGTATGTGGTTTGCTGTTCTTCGTAGATGTTAGTGGATATATGCATTTTATGGAAAAGAGGAGTGGCTGCAAATTGATGGGGGCGGTGTGGTG
>NC_051417.1:33012021-33012531 GCF_015228065.2 Penaeus monodon | reverse complement strand
ACTCACTTTTATTTACGTACACACTCCTTTTCTCCCCAATACTTGTTATCTACGTGATTCATACCCAATATTCTGCTACTTGATTCGTAACACGTGATCTGTTACTGTATTGTTTTCAACACATGATTCACAACTCTGCCGCGTGGAGTTCCCTTGAAATACAGTTTGGTTGCGTGTGGGTGTGTATTCAAAAATGTAATTGTTTTTTGTGTTCTTAGCCTTGCTGGTGATCGAGAATTCCATTTAGTGACGCAAGTGCAGTACATTGAAGATTTTACTGGTGATGAATGCCGAGATGGTGTAATACATACATAGAGGCGATACAGTCGAGGAAATGTATTGATGTTGATGGTGACAAGTGAATTCATGTTGGTTTTTAGTGCGAACCGTGTATATGTATCGTGATCCGCTGTGTTGGCTAGTTACAAGACGAGAGAAGGTTGTGGTGCGTGGTGACAGGTGTGCAGACTGTGCTTTCGTTCGTAACCTTCACCGTAACTCAGTGGAAAG
>NC_051417.1:33011510-33011839 GCF_015228065.2 Penaeus monodon | reverse complement strand
CTTCCTCGCCCTCTACCACTCCCTTCTTTTATCTCTTGTGACAGTCCTCAATCCTTCAATTGTCCCCCCCTCGAGCACGCAGTTGTAATAGTCAGGTGATTAAGTGCATGCCTGGAGCAACACAGCACATACCTCTATCACATGCTTTATATGTACACAACATAACCCGTTACTACGCCCAGAGTCTCATTAAGAATGGAGGTGGCAGAGAGCCGACATTAGTGACTCGTGACCGTGTATGATATTCTCGGATGATGGTGCAGTCGAAGCCGTTATGAACAGCGGTGACAAAAAGCTTGTTTGTGTGCGTGCGTGTGAAGTTCCACCTA
>NC_051417.1:33010362-33011479 GCF_015228065.2 Penaeus monodon | reverse complement strand
GGAAGGTCTTGTCTTGGGAGTGGAGGCGCAGGGGAAGGCGCCTGTTTCATTCTAGGTGCAGGTGAACTCGGGCACCCTTCGCGTCGCTCGGTGTGCGGGGCTGTGTATATATCCTGTGTGACAGCAGAGGCGTACAGAGTGGGGCAAAAAGTCGGCAGCGTTGAGGAGAGAGAGGCTGGCGCTGTTGTGTTTCGCCTCCTGCGCCATTCCCACGTGCCTGTGTGTGCCACGGTGCCTCCCGGCTGCCCCTCCACTGGCTTTCGTGGCTCGGTGCAGGTGCCGTGGGCAGGAGGGCGCTCGGCGCTGGTGGCGGAGGTTCTCGCTGTTGTTGGGCGTGTCGTCTGGCTACTTCTCGCTTTTATTTTTGTCGCTGTCATAGTGAATGGTTCCCGAGGGGCGGGGAGGGGGCGGGGGCGCGCCGTGAGTCCGAACTAACCGTAGTGGAGCGGGTGAATGGCCACGGCCGGACTTTCATCTGCGGGCGGAGGCGGCAGAGGCGATCTGGGAGCGCGGTCTCGAGTGCGGCCGCTCGCCTCGCTGGATGCGCCGCGGCGGTCGGGCCCCGAGTTCGCGCTGATGGATCGCCCGTCGGGAGGCGATCAGGGGCAGTCCGGAAAAAAATGGGAACAGCCAAGGGCACCCTCTTGCCCCGAGAGCTAATAGGTAATGTGGCATGACTTGCATTAAGCTTCTGGAGGACTTGTGTGGGGCTGGGGTGGGGGGAAGTAGCCGGGGGCGAGGGGGAAGGCGAGGTGGCCAGGGGCAAGGTAGGGGACGAGTAGGCCTGGCAGGCTGGCAGGCCGCCTGGCCTGGTGCGCGTGTGACGTATGGGGGGCCTTCGCGCCGCCATTGTTGTGGGTAGCCCGGCCAGACCTGAGCGAAGGAAGGAGCGTCGACCGTTCTCCGCCACCCGCCCGCCCGCTCTCTGCCAACAACTGTATCAACAGTTGGTGGAGTCGTGATGCAGCGTCTCGACGGGAGCGGTGAGTTCCGCTTGTGGCCGGGGGAAGGCGCTGAAGGCAGTCGGCGTTTTGGGGTCGTCATCCAGCCGCGGGCCCGGGGGGGGGGAGGGTTAGCAGGAGGGAGGAGAGGGCCCTGGCAGGCGGTTGAGCTGATG
>NC_051417.1:33010204-33010284 GCF_015228065.2 Penaeus monodon | reverse complement strand
GTGTCTGAGTGAAACTTTAGGGGTATACAATTGGCTGCTGTGCGAGTCCTCTGGTGGCGGGTGTAATGCGACCTGGCCGG
>NC_051417.1:33010044-33010134 GCF_015228065.2 Penaeus monodon | reverse complement strand
GTGCAGACACAGTAAGTTGGTTGGGGAAGGCAAGAGGAGTGCGCTAGAGGGAGAAGTGGCTAGTTTGTTGGTGGTGAGGACACGATTCGG
>NC_051417.1:33009840-33009916 GCF_015228065.2 Penaeus monodon | reverse complement strand
GTGTGAGGGCTCGCACCGGAGCCGTTTCTTGTTTTCGTTTATGGTCATTGATGGCTTTCTTAGCAGGAAGGAAGTC
>NC_051417.1:33009039-33009154 GCF_015228065.2 Penaeus monodon | reverse complement strand
GCGTAACAGCGACTCCGTGGGTGAGCTGTTCACCGCATGGATATGTCATCAGGGATCTCGGTTAGAAGCGTGTTTATCAGTGCTGCTGAGGTCACAGGTTAATAATATCACACCG
>NC_051417.1:33008534-33008653 GCF_015228065.2 Penaeus monodon | reverse complement strand
CTTCGTGGGTGTGCGTCGGACGCCCGAGGGACGCCGCGCGGGGAGGAAGTGGGGGCGAGGCGGCGCTCGAAGGAATGGGAAAAAGCCAGCTGATTGGGATGACCAGGATGCGCCCCGAG
>NC_051417.1:33008124-33008190 GCF_015228065.2 Penaeus monodon | reverse complement strand
ATCTCCATTGGGCGTCGTTGTGGCAGGGTAAAGGGTGAAGCCTGTGTTAAAGGATGTGGTAGGATG
>NC_051417.1:33007477-33007728 GCF_015228065.2 Penaeus monodon | reverse complement strand
CATAGGGCATAGGGTCAGGGGAGTGACTCTAAGGCGTAGGGAGGGTGGCAGGAGGAGGTCGGGGGGGGGATGGCCAAGTGTCCGGCTGGGACGCGAGTAACATATGTCCGGTCGCAGCGCGGTGGGTCAGCCCCGGCGCCCTATCCCGGCAACACTACGAGCGCTCGGTTTCGCTGCGGGAAAAAGTAGTCGCTACTAGTCCTCCCCCCACCCCACTCCCACCCCCTCCCACTAGGCGGCCTTGTGAAGAA
>NC_051417.1:33007046-33007399 GCF_015228065.2 Penaeus monodon | reverse complement strand
ATTTTGTTTGTTAAAAAATGCGAAAAACTC
The DNA here is from genome assembly GCF_015228065.2 of Penaeus monodon. Lineage (NCBI taxonomy): Eukaryota > Metazoa > Arthropoda > Malacostraca > Decapoda > Penaeidae > Penaeus > Penaeus monodon. The sequence continues at coordinate 33,007,369 of NC_051417.1, read as the reverse complement.
TAAGGTTGTCTTACCAAGCGAACCCGGGAAAGATGGAATAAGAAAGATGGAAAGATGGAATAAGAGATGGAGCTCAAAATGCCGGACGTTGATTTGCTGAGTGTGTTTTCGTACTCGAGCCATCGGGGATGGCAGCTCCCTCCGTATTCTCTTTTCATTCCTACCCCATAAACTTCTTCTCCTATTCCTTTACCTTCTCCTCCCGAAATCTCCCTCAGAATACCTCACTTACTACAAATGACAGACGCGAACTAAGACACGCTCACTGGACTAAATCAACTCCTGTCATAAGCGACTGCCTATGCTCGCGTCCTTTGCAGCTG
>NC_051417.1:33006692-33006799 GCF_015228065.2 Penaeus monodon | reverse complement strand
GCACCGCGCTTCTTGGGCATTCCGGGAGGCCTTGATGGGAGGTTGCCGAAGCATTTAAATGCTGGCTTCGTGCCTCGTCTCGCGGTGTTCGCGGAGCTCGGCATCCG
>NC_051417.1:33006350-33006488 GCF_015228065.2 Penaeus monodon | reverse complement strand
CCGAGAACACCTCGCTCCCTCTGACATTTCCCTCTCATTCTCTCTCTCCTCACGCCGCCTCGCCTGGGTTTGCGGAGGGGAGAAGGGGAGAGGGGAGAAGGAGGGGAGTTTCTGTGATGGACGGTTGGCCTTGTGGTA
>NC_051417.1:33006166-33006300 GCF_015228065.2 Penaeus monodon | reverse complement strand
AAAGAAAGGCATCTTTAGCGAAACGAGGCGCCTGGTTCGGAGCGTCGGCGGCGGAGGCCTCGAACGTCGGTGAAGCTTATTTGCCAGATGTAGGTCCATGTGTGCCTCTCTGCCGTGGTGGGGTTTCATCTTCT
>NC_051417.1:33005810-33005907 GCF_015228065.2 Penaeus monodon | reverse complement strand
CGAGAGCCCCGTGCGCATGCACCAGTGCCCCGGAGTCGTGACCGCTGCCGGACTGGGCTCGGCTCTGCCAGGTGCACTCTTTCCTGCCGCAGTACTC
>NC_051417.1:33005431-33005508 GCF_015228065.2 Penaeus monodon | reverse complement strand
CATTTAAACTGCGGGGCGACGTTATCGTCTCGAGTGAGCCTCTCACTAATCTTCTGCAGAGAGGGCGAGAGAGAGAC
>NC_051417.1:33005283-33005372 GCF_015228065.2 Penaeus monodon | reverse complement strand
TGTCATCCGCCACGCACGCCCCGCTGACCTTTCGGGGTCAGCAGGTCCTACACGCAAGCAAAGCTTAGATGATGATGGTCCGGCCCGCG
>NC_051417.1:33005103-33005172 GCF_015228065.2 Penaeus monodon | reverse complement strand
ACCCACTTATCACACACGCCCGCACGCCCGCTACCCGCCTTTCTGGGGCGCGGGCAAGGCAGGCAAGGC
>NC_051417.1:33004966-33005065 GCF_015228065.2 Penaeus monodon | reverse complement strand
TCGGCGAAACAAACGCGTAATTATGTTCACCTCGATAACTTTCACCTTTTGCAGTAAACGTTAACCCACTTACGGGGACGCCGCGCGGGGCGACCTCGG
>NC_051417.1:33004461-33004584 GCF_015228065.2 Penaeus monodon | reverse complement strand
CAAATTAATGAAGACGAGAAAGAGATGGAAAGGAACCAAGATCACAAAGGATGGAAGAGAAAGCTTTTTTGGGGACATTTTTCGGACATGTTCCTTTCTTCCTTGAGCGGCGAGGAGAAACAA
>NC_051417.1:33004282-33004414 GCF_015228065.2 Penaeus monodon | reverse complement strand
CGCGCCAGGCAGGTCCGCGCACTCGATAACGCTTATCTCGAGTCACTTCCTCCCGCGATAACAGGCCGGGGAGTCTCTCGTTCCCTCCTGCCTGCGCCATTTTAAATGACTCTCCCAAGGTAGGCAGGTAGA
>NC_051417.1:33004044-33004169 GCF_015228065.2 Penaeus monodon | reverse complement strand
AGAAGGAAATTAAGAGAAAGGGACAAATGGAAGAAGACAATGGTAGAAACAAGAAGCTTTGATAAGGAATCTGTCTTTACTTATCGGGCGGAAGGAAGGACTAAGGTGGGCGAAGATGAATGGTG
>NC_051417.1:33003709-33003808 GCF_015228065.2 Penaeus monodon | reverse complement strand
CGGCAGAGGCCAAAGTCCTGTTTTAATTCCGAGAAACGATTGCGATAAGGGCGTGGACACCAGCACCGACTCCGCTTGGCGACTGCCTTGCCCCAGCAC
>NC_051417.1:33002834-33003520 GCF_015228065.2 Penaeus monodon | reverse complement strand
AACGAGAACGAGAACGAGAACGAGAACGAAGGACCTCGGGTGAGCAACGCTGCAGTTAATAGGTGTTGGTCTCTCGCCTCCACCAGTAGTCGTGCAAGAATTTCGGGCGGGATCCAGTCGCCTCTCGACGAGTCTCCGGGCGTCTTCCGTCCGCGTTGTGTCCCGGACGTGCGAGGAAGCGTCTTTGCGTCTACAGGCCTAGGTCCCTGCCTCTCATCGAGGCCCTGGCTCTTGTCTCCGGACTCTGCTTCTGCGTCAGAGGGACTTCGGTGCCTGGGGCATGCGTCGGAGGCCCTGCCGCGTGCGGTGCAGTGCTGCGGGAGACACGCTAATGGCTGCGGAGCGATTGACGCTGCCTTTCACATCCGACCGCACGCACCAGCCGCACCGGCCGCAGCCGCACAGCCGCCAACGCATTCCGACGGGCGCACCCAGCGGCCTGCGTCCTTCCGAGGGTTGGCTGGGCGCGCGTGTGTCGTAGATTGCGCGTTGCCTGTGCTGTGGGGTTGCGAGCGGGTTGCCCACTTTGCAAGCAATAAACTGCCTCCGCGGTCCGTGCGTTGCTTGTGTTACATTGCAAGCATTATTTGCATGTTGGGGCTCGCTGGTGACGGCTGCAGCGCATTGTAGTGGGGCTGACCAGACCATTGGTCTAGACGGCGTTTGGGGGGAGTTAAGGAAAGTAA
>NC_051417.1:33002618-33002699 GCF_015228065.2 Penaeus monodon | reverse complement strand
TAGTTCTTGCAGTGTTGCCTAAGCAGCCGCTTTCTGGTTCACGTGTTACGGTTGCTGCGAGTGCTGTGTCACGCCACTCAC
>NC_051417.1:33002464-33002577 GCF_015228065.2 Penaeus monodon | reverse complement strand
GTAATTGTGAAGTGGATTGATGGCAAGAAGCGTCTAGGGTTGAGGTGAAAGGAATCGCCGCTGGCGGAGCCGTGTCGCGGACCGAAACTCCGGAGGGAGAGGGGGTTTATCGG
>NC_051417.1:33001315-33002353 GCF_015228065.2 Penaeus monodon | reverse complement strand
AAACCGACTCGTGCGGATCTTGGATCTCGATTCGGGAAGGTAAAAGGAACCTGAGCTCGCGATGTTAAACGTGGAAATGAAGAAGGGGGGAGAGGAGTGTGAGCGAGCGAGCGAGATGGATTGCCTGCTTCCATACCTCTTCCCGCTCCCATCCCCTTCTCCCTCCCTCCCACTCCTCCCTCCCTCTCCCTCCTCCCTCCCTTCCCCTCCCCACCTCCCTTCTACCTGACTCCCCACTCTCTCCGTTCCCTCCTCCCTCTCCCTCCGTTCCCTCCTCCCTCTCCCTCCGTTCCCTCCTCCCCTCCCCCCCCCTCACAGGTGTTGGCATGCGAGGTCACATGGACTTGCGAAATATTGATCCTTGTGGACAAACATAATCTGCTCATTCTGCCGACGTGCCGGCTGCTGAAGGCGTCGTCGGCAGGTCTTGTTCTCCCTCCGTCAGGCTGCTTCCACCTGTCTCCGGGCGCCGAGGTGTCTCTGCTGCCTCGAGAACTGTCGCATGCGAAGCGGAAATGCAAGCGATTTTGAAAGCGTGTGCTCGCATCTCCGTCCGAGGGAGGGTTGTTGCAAGGATCTCGTTGCTCGTCTGGCTCTTGTTATTCCGTTCAGTTACTGCGTATTTGCTACTTTACTCAGTCGGTGCCTCTTGTTGCATTGTTTGGCCATCGGTTGTTACTGGACTGTGCCTGTACCTTTGCTATTTTATTCAGTCTGTGTGCTGTTGTCAAGTTCCCAAATCCAACTTCACGCAGGCATTTGTTTGTTACTTGGCTTAGTGTTTTCGTTACTTGGCTCGGGGTCCCTCCGGCTTGCTACGCAGCTGTAACCTCTCTTGCTTTTGACGCAAGGACGCGGTTGGCACTTGTTTACTCGTTCCTCTTTCTCGTTCTAAACAGGGGGTTCAGCGTCTTGGTTTCAAGGGTTTCCAAACAAGTGTGCTTCGGCCGGGCTCAAGTGCACATGCAGCGCAGGGGTTGAATCTGTGAGGTGTTCAGCTACATAAGTTCATTATTTCGTCATAGTTGTTATGCGTAT
>NC_051417.1:33000882-33001232 GCF_015228065.2 Penaeus monodon | reverse complement strand
CGATTCGCGTATGGCTTCGTTCGGTTCCGTTCCCCGATTTCCGTGGGTGAGCACGACCCGCCGACGACCAGGTGGTGATGTTCTCTGCAATGCTCCGTCTTACGCAACCTCTCCCCTCTCTCCCCCTGCCCTTCCCCCATTCCCTCCCCCTCTCCCCCCCCTCTCCCCCATCTCCCTGCCTCTGCCAGTTCACCTGTTGCAATCTACCAACTTCCCGCCGCATCACTGGTCAGCGATGACACAACGCTGCACGGGGCTTGTGCGTATTATTGCTTGCGTGTCGTATGTCACTCGAACAAGGGCGTCGGGTCGGAAGTCTGTGCTTGGTGGGAGGCGTTGGGTTTGCTTGT
>NC_051417.1:33000531-33000746 GCF_015228065.2 Penaeus monodon | reverse complement strand
TTGCAGCAACGTTTTGCGGTTGAGCGCTTGACTGCTTCCCCCCCCCCCCCTCCGCGCGGACTCCATGCTAAACGCCGTTGTGTGAGTGACGGTGACGGAGTGACGGAGTAACGGTGTGTGTTTGTGGAGGCGAGAGGGAGGGGGGTTGGGAGCAGGGGGAGAGGGGGGGGGAGAGAAGGGATTTGTGGATTACACAGAAGCAGTTCGATGTTCGC
>NC_051417.1:33000308-33000443 GCF_015228065.2 Penaeus monodon | reverse complement strand
TTATCTTAGAGCACCGTGTGTTCATCCACATCCCGACTGCTTTGTTCACAGCATTTTCTCACTTTCGAGTCGTCACCCAAAAAGGCCCGTAAGTTGTGAGTCAGAACGGTGTGTTTGGCGTCATTACGTCACCGT
>NC_051417.1:33000113-33000287 GCF_015228065.2 Penaeus monodon | reverse complement strand
ATCGCTTTGGCTCAGGTCGCGTAATCAGTAGACAAAATATATTATGACAAAATGAGAAAAAAAGCTGTTATCGGACATGTAGCGGACAGGACTGCCTTATTTGGTGCGTAATGCCGATAAACCCTGATAAGGAATGAACATTTTGCTTCTGCGAGGGATCGTCTGGGGGTGTTT
>NC_051417.1:32999973-33000047 GCF_015228065.2 Penaeus monodon | reverse complement strand
CGGTAGGAAGGATGGCATTCCTCTGGCACTGTCGTGGGGGGGGGGGGGTGAGATGATGATCTGATGCGGAAATG
>NC_051417.1:32999413-32999510 GCF_015228065.2 Penaeus monodon | reverse complement strand
GAGTTTGTTTTCCATGCGTGTGGGAGGGGGAATATGTGGGTGAGTTAGTAGGGGAGTAGATGCATTCTTGTTAGTGCTCGCGCGTGAGCTTTAGTGG
>NC_051417.1:32998708-32999376 GCF_015228065.2 Penaeus monodon | reverse complement strand
ACCCTATTTATAGTGCGTATGTTTGTGTGCTTGTGCATGCGTGTGAGCCTGTGCGTTTCTAAATAGGGAAGGGAGGCGCGTGCGCGCGTGAGTGCAAAACCCCAGCCCGTCCTGTATCGCGACGCTGGCGTTCGGGTCCCCTGGTCGATGCTGGTTTAGGCCTACCAGGTTATTCCTCCCGCCTCAGTGGGGGTCGGAGGCGGTCCGGGCTGGGAGGGCGGGAGGAGGGAGGAGGGGAGGGGAGAGGAGGGGAAGGGGAAGGGCAGGCGAACGAATCCTTTGTGTGGATAGCCTAGCTTATATAGGACACCTGGATTCGGTGGGTTGGCTATCCTTTGTGGCGGAGGACGGCTTCGGGCCTTATGAGTAATATCCTGATCCATCAAGTTCTGTCTGCGTGCAACACGGTCGATGAGGCGCGCCTGTGAAACGCTAAGGGCCTCCTGTGCCCTCTCGACGGCCGCTGTGTGAGGGGGGAGGGGGGAGGGCGGGGAAATCGGTCCCTTTTATTTCGTTTCGTAATGCGAGGAGGAGCGCAGCGCGGCGTAGGAAACGTGAAAGTCGCCCCCGCTCGGGTTGTGTCGGGCGCTGCTTGGAAGTCGCCTCGGAAACGGGGCGCTTGATAGACGCTGGTTCTGTGGCAGGGCTGTGAGGGCCTTACAGGATGG
>NC_051417.1:32998126-32998297 GCF_015228065.2 Penaeus monodon | reverse complement strand
GCGTCGAAGAGAAAGACAAGAACCTGCATGATACTCGTTTAATTGCGCGCCTTACACATCGGGGTCACCTGCCACGTCCAACTGCCAGATCATGGCGGCGAGAGCTCGAAAGCGCCAACTGTAATGCTGTTTTATGCGGATTCCGCTCGGGCGAGCATGGAGGGATTGTTC
>NC_051417.1:32997730-32998091 GCF_015228065.2 Penaeus monodon | reverse complement strand
ACGATCTCGAAGCGGGCGTCAGGTGTTATAGTTATGTCTCTGAGAGAAAGAACCTCTAGGTGTTGGTTGTGTGTCTGGTAGGTCGTTGTGTGCATTGTAGCTGTCATGTTGGGGAGGGAGGGGGGGGGAAGGTAAGAGAATGTAAGATTTTGTTATTTTCGACGCAGTGGAAAGGAAGGTGTTCTCGGAACGTTTAGCCCGAACGTGAAAAGCGTCGACGTCTGTCCTGGGTATTCCCGTCCAGAGAGCCCGGGGGATTGGGAAAGGCCTCGCCCCCAATCCAAACCTGCGGGTCGTTCCCGATCGCGAAGTGGTAGAAAGTGGGTAATAAACGTAATGGAGAATGTCGCGAAGGTCGTCG
>NC_051417.1:32996933-32997551 GCF_015228065.2 Penaeus monodon | reverse complement strand
CGCGCAGCGGGTCAGCCAGTCGGCGCTTTTGTTGTGTCTGTCGGCGATTTCGTCCGCCACTTTTCGGCGTCGTCGGGTTTCGGAATTCGAGGGCTCCGTGGTGTCACGGCACGGTTCGGGTTTTCCTTTAGGTCCAGCAGGCCTTCATCTTCACTAGTTCCGGTTTCTCTCAAGCTTTCCATTCTTGAGATGTGAATGTTCTTATCATGTAACTCGCACCTGCCTCGTAGCCTTCCCCTGGCGTCGGCGACAAGGCCCTCGGAGGGAGGGACCAGCCGCGGGAGCCCTCGTGAGTCGGGAACCGAAGACGCCGAGACGAAATCCGGAAACGCACGCGGAATGTTTACCGTTCGTGTCCGAGTGGGCCTGCTATTTCGGGCTCCGTTGCATACATCTGTGCGGAGGTATTCCACCGAGGCGGAGGCCACCATTAGGAAACCCGTGGAGAAATACGCTCTCTTGCAACCGTTTATTTATCAACGGCGAGGGCGAAGCGGGCTCGGGGTGGCCACAGTGTTGCAAGAGCCAGTGAGAAAGTGAGGCATGCCTCGTACGGGACTTCCGGTGTGGCTGTGTGAGACCCGCTACTTCACCCGGCCACTCCGTCACCCCGGGCTT
>NC_051417.1:32996375-32996838 GCF_015228065.2 Penaeus monodon | reverse complement strand
AATTTCCCTCACATTGCCACTCTTTCGGCCCCAAAAACACCGGGGAAGTACACGGTTTTTGCGTGGGCCATGTTTTACGTCGGTCGGCACCGAGTCCCACGCTACGGCGTCTATTCCTGTATGTTTAGACCGACGCAGCAGCAGTCGTTCATGGTACGGGTAGGTAGGTAGGTCTCCCACGATCCCCGCCTGATAAGTAGGAGGCGCGGGCGGCGATGAGCACACCGACCGACCGAAGAAGGGGGGGTGGGGGTGTTCCTTTCCTTCCTGATTTCTAGCGCGACCCCTTCCCCTCCCCCCCTTGCCCCGTGGACGTGTTGCCATAATCCCGAAGGCTAACTGGCCCCAAGGTTGCGTTGCGAAGTCGGGTCTTTTTTTAAATATAGATTCCAAGGTATCGCAGCGGGCGCCGAGCTGGTGTTTGCCTGATGTTTGCTGTTGTTATCATGGTATTTTTAGTGTG
>NC_051417.1:32995352-32996282 GCF_015228065.2 Penaeus monodon | reverse complement strand
CCTTTAATGATCGTTATGGCTACTATCATTGATTTTTCTTACTGATGATAATTATTATTGTGATTAAAATAACTGATTTTTACTATAGTCATATATTTTTACTGTACTAATTATTATGATTTGAATACATTTTTGTTCATCTGTTTTGGTTCTGACCGTCTGAACTGGGAAATCTCCGGCGTTTCCGAAATGCCACGATCTCTCTTTTGTACTTATTGCTAATTTGTTTCATGTCGCGTTTCTGTTCGTTTGTTTAGCGAGAGGTTTTCCAGCAAGGTTTGCGGCCCCGAATCCCGCCTGTCAGTGCCAGTGCCTGAGTTGTCGGGGCGGCCAGGGGGCTGGTGAGCTGCGTCTGGCGAGAACCAGAGCGTGCGAGGGTGAATAAGCGAATGAGGGAATGGGTGAGTCACTCACGGGCGAGGATGCGTGAGTCAGGGGGGTGATAAACAAGCAGAAACAGCGGATGTCAAGCCAAGCGTGAGGTCCGGCGTTGGTGTCGGTCCGCACTTGCTGTGTCGTGCTGGCGTTGTCCGCGGCGGGGGCGGGGCGCGTCTCCGGCACAACACGCTTTGATGAAAAACAGGAGCACGAGAATAAAGATGGGGAAATGAATGGGAAACGAATAATGACGGTAATGGAGAGCGCGAATGTCGATCTGCGAGTCATGTCCCGCAGACTTGCCGTGTTTGCACAATTTACCTAAAGGCAGCTTTCATCTACTTTCCAATCCGTCATGCCGCAGTGGAGAAAGGCAGGATGTGTCAAAATCTAATGACAAAAAACACTGCTGTGCCGTTCGTTGCCTGCCTGGGCTTGACATGGAAAATGACAGCATGTCGGGCGAGTGGTGGCGAAGCATCAGCCCCACATATGCTGAACAATCAAACAGGCTGATAGGAACGCTACCATCCCCTCTCCTTCCCTTACATT
>NC_051417.1:32995020-32995091 GCF_015228065.2 Penaeus monodon | reverse complement strand
CATGCGCCAGTGCCACCATCCATCGCGAAATCACCGTATTAGCAGCCAGTCGTTCCCTGACTTTGACAGCG
>NC_051417.1:32994599-32994851 GCF_015228065.2 Penaeus monodon | reverse complement strand
GACGAGGAACTTGCCGACTATATTCTGTATTTCTTTGTTATTGTTTATTTATTCACTCTTGTTTATTCATTCGTTCCTTCGTTTTCTCGTTTCTTTTATAATCCGTGTTTATTATTATTTCCTTATTTATTAATTCATGCGTTTAATCGTTCGCTTGCATGTTCGTTCTCTCCTTCAGTTACGTATGTCATCATCTGTTCATGCGCATGTCAGAAGAGGTTCATGTGTGGTGTCGAAAAGCGTCACACACGT
>NC_051417.1:32994312-32994563 GCF_015228065.2 Penaeus monodon | reverse complement strand
AAGACTCTTTTGTCGAGGTCTGGCGTGTGGGGTTTTGCTTGGAGGGAAATCTATACCGAGACCGTTAGCGTAATTTTGCTGGCTGAGCAGCGAGGTGCGTCGCCGTGATTTGCGTCGGCTGTGCTCACCGAGGCTTTGGCACACTTTGCTCGCAGGGGGGAGGTAAGGGGGGTGGTGGGGAGGAGGCTGTGCGAGATTGGCTGCTGGAAGGGCACCCTCTCCCCCCCCCCCTTCTGTGTGGGGCTGGGGTT
>NC_051417.1:32993619-32994144 GCF_015228065.2 Penaeus monodon | reverse complement strand
AGCATTTCCTCTCCGGCGCCTACCTCTGGCGATGCTGTGACGTCAGGAGAAGCGACAAGCTGATGGAATGTGTAATGTTAGCAAAGTGACGTCAGCCTGGGTCCAGGTGACGAAACGGCGAGCCAGGGCAGCTGGGCACTGTTTGTTGTGTCGACGCCCCTCGGCTCGGCTTCTGCGGCCGTCTCCTCTTTCTTCCTGACGTTTCGTGGACCCTACTGACGCCTACTGACTCCTCCTAACGCCCCCTGTCTCTTTCTGACGCCCCTGTCTCTTTCCTGACGCCCCTGTCTCTTCCTGACGCCCCTGTCTCTTCCTGACGCCCCTGTCTTCTTCCTGACGCCTCCTGTCTTCTCCTATCTCCTCCTGTCCCCTGTTTCTTGCTGTCTCCTGCCCTGCGTCTGGCCTGTGTCCCTCGAGTCCGCTTCGGGTCGCACGGAGGAGGGGCAGAGGGCGTCCACAGCCGCTCTTCTGTTGATTAGATGAGAAAGGGGAGGAAGTAATGTCTAGCGCTTGGGTGTTGTGTCA
>NC_051417.1:32992357-32993581 GCF_015228065.2 Penaeus monodon | reverse complement strand
CGGGGTGACGTAACATTTCCCCTGCGGCGGCAACGACGCACGTAGCGCTTGCTCGATGACGCAGGTCCTCGTGCTCTTGTGGCGAGAGTGGCGGCGTATGGCCTCCGTCTGGCACGCTGCTGGCGACGAAACTACGAGGACGCAGTGGGAGCGGAGGCGGCGAGAGGGCGATTCCGTCGTCCATCTGGGCCGCGATAACCACTGCGCTTTTATCTCGCCCTCCCCCCTCCCCCCTCCCCCTTCTGAACGAGGGCCTGCTGAGCGACGGCCGCTATCAGTGACGCGGCATTGAGCGGCTAATGATCTATTCTTCGGCAGCGGCTTTCTCATTGTAATGCGAGCTAATCCCCTCCTCGGCGAATCCACTCGCCGGCGCCCACAGGACCCCACACTTCGCTGTCACGAGGACGGGGGTCGGGGGATGTCGGACAAGGGAAAAGTGGCTTTCTTGAACGGCGACGCGTCTCCGATCAAGGTGACGGAGGCGACGACCCGCAGGACGAGCGCCTCGACGCTGCTCCCGGCGAGCGCGATTGAGTCGTCGGCGAGGGAGGGGTCGCATTGGCTCGGGCTTAAAGGGCTAAGCGCAGCACGCAGTTGATGCTGATGTTGCGCGCTGCGAGAAGCGCTTGCAACACCGCGACGCACAAGCACAGGCAATTGCACCCTGCGATAAGGGAATGTCACGCAGCAGCGAGGCGATGCCGTCAGGGTGGTCGCCTTCCATGGAATTCGGATGACCTGTAAGTCACGGCGTGTGACGGAAATGTTCGTTGTGGCGGTGACGCACGTTACTCACTACTCACCTGACTCACCGCTCGCCTCGGCGTACTCATGGCCCTCCGGCCGCCGGCCGTTCCCCCGCCTCGCCCGCGGCCGGCCCGGGCCGTCGCTGCTAATTCGTAGCGGAAGGAAGCTCGTGCATTTTGTATGGTGCGCGCCAACCGCGTCTGGATTGCCCCGTCAGCGTTTCCACTGCTTTTGCTCTGGCGTTTGCCTGATAATGCCACCCTTGCCTCAGCTCCATTTCCTGCTTGTAAATGATTTGTGCTTGAAGGCAAGCGGGCACGCGGTGGGGCCTCCGAGGCTGGCTTTGGTGGCGGCCACCCTGCCAGGGAACGATTCTCCTGACGGCGTAGCAGTCCGACTCGAGGGACGGTGCGCGCCACACTTCCGCCCGGGAATATTGGCCTTTTCGACGTGACGCATGGCAGATCTCTCCCT
>NC_051417.1:32991474-32992048 GCF_015228065.2 Penaeus monodon | reverse complement strand
ACATTCTCTGTTGAACTGAGGCACCTTACCGGATTCCTCGAGATGAATATTTTGAACACGAGATGCTGCATCAGAGGGAAGGTGATGCTGACACCTCCCCTCCCTTTCCCCCCTCCGTCCTCTTCCCCCTTCCCTTCCTCTCCCCCTCCTTCCCCTTCCTCTTTTCCCTTCCCTTCCCCCTCCTTCCCCTCCTCCCTTACCCTTCTTTCTCTTCCCTTCTGATTCTCTCTTAATGGCCGACGGTGGAGGGAGGGACAAGAGAAAGAGAGGCGAAGGAATAGGGCGATGATGCGGACGAGAAGGAGAGAAAAGGGTGATTAGAGAAGGGGGAGAAAGGGAAGATAAGGGACGAGGAGGAGGGAGGGAAGGGGGGACAGGGATCCGAAACCTGGAGGTAAAAGGGTGTTGTTGCAAGCGGCTCCCTTTGATGGGAACCGACAAAGGGCGGGCGACGGCGGTGGGCGGTGGCCGCTTTTTTGTGCTGCTGCTGCTGCTCGGGCCTCGCCGGGAACACCTGTGACGCTGATAAGTCGCTAATGAGGCGACGCCGCGGCCTCCTCGCTGCCGCGCTCGA
>NC_051417.1:32990681-32991153 GCF_015228065.2 Penaeus monodon | reverse complement strand
AAGAAGCGGGGGATAGAGCAGGGTGCAGGCAGGGTCACTCAGGGGATGCTGGCCGTGTCGATGGGTATCTGGGGCAGTCAGGAGATAGCGACGGCGAGTAGACAGCGCCGTCGGGTGTTCTCTGGGCAGGGGTGACTCTGATAATGGGGGGGGGGGGGATTCGGGCTGATAGTGGAGGGGGAAGAGGGAGATAGAGCTTGGCCCAAGGGAGGAGGAAAAAGGGAGGTAAAGGTTGGCCAGAGGAGGAAGGAGAGGGAGATAAAATTCGGGAGAGGAAGGAGGAAGGCGAAGGAAATAAAGTTGGACCAGTATTGCTTCTCCTACGCAGATGGAAACGCCACTTGCCGTTTAGGTTAATCATTAATTGTGGAGAGGTAGGCCTGTGTAAAGAGAAGTATGGGCCGTGTACAGAGCGACAAGTTACTGGTATCGTTTGGAGAAACTCCAGGCACCTGGGGTATGCGTGGTCTTT
>NC_051417.1:32990387-32990577 GCF_015228065.2 Penaeus monodon | reverse complement strand
TTGCAGATGGAGAGGTCCTCGCCCTCCTGCCGCCGCCTGCGCGCCGCGGCCGTGGCACCTGCCCGAACCTGTCCTCCTCCTCCGCCGGTTTCGTCGCGCAGGAATCTCGCGAGCATCTCCTGGCCGGCGGTGATCTTCCTTTCCGGGCGAGGGAAGCTGTTCGCTATTGTCCCGGTTCTGCGTCTACCTC
>NC_051417.1:32990282-32990366 GCF_015228065.2 Penaeus monodon | reverse complement strand
GAGGGGGGGGGGGGTTGGGGCTTGTGCGTCCTCTTCTTCTTCCTGCTACTATGTGTTTTGGGGACGTTTGGCCTTGCTTTGGCT
>NC_051417.1:32990045-32990225 GCF_015228065.2 Penaeus monodon | reverse complement strand
CGGTGTCCATTCCCTTGTGACGTGATGCGATTTGTGTTGTGACGAAGATTAACGAGATCGGATGGAACAGGCGATGATGGCAACGGTGGCGGCAACGGTAATAAAAGTCGGATGAGAAAGGTAATGCGGGCTGGTGATGGAAGTGCTCGTGGTGATGAGGAACGATAGCGACGATAACTC
>NC_051417.1:32989614-32989760 GCF_015228065.2 Penaeus monodon | reverse complement strand
AGACGTGATCCCGAACAGGCGGACGGAGACGGACAGGCCACCGGCGAGTGTGTAATTATTCCGAATTAACAAAACACTTTAAAAAAAAATTAGGGCTCGAGTCAGTTGTCTAGCAAGTGGTGTTCTGTCGGGGACCCGGCCTTGCC
>NC_051417.1:32989167-32989560 GCF_015228065.2 Penaeus monodon | reverse complement strand
AACGCTTATCGATGTTGGCAGGGATGAGTGATCGGTTGTCGGGTGGGGGGAGGGGGAGGGAGGGAGAGCGTGGGAACTCCTCCCTGTGCAGGTCCTGAGGGTAGTTTCAGTGTGTAGGGAGCGGAGGGTGATTTAAAAAGATATTATTTCGTATTTTTGGTGATGTGATCGTATGGAAGTGATCCAGTGTGTCTCCATTCGTCCATCTCCTTAATTCTTCTGCTTCCTTGGGCGTGCGACTCTGGAAGGAGCGAAGCAGAGAACGACCTCGCGGCGCATCTCGGCTTCTGCAGGGCGGCGCGCGAGAGGCAGCCAGCCGTGACGCCCCATTAAAAATGCAACGCCCTTCCGTGGCCCGGGACCGCACGCGCGCCGCCGTCGAGTCGCGGGCGA
>NC_051417.1:32988975-32989082 GCF_015228065.2 Penaeus monodon | reverse complement strand
TGGCGCGTTGATGTTCCTGGCGTTTTGAAGCGTTTCGAGGCCCGGCGTGGTACGGGCGTGCGGAGATGGGTAATTTTGTGGAGAATGTGCTTTGCGGCTGATAAATG
>NC_051417.1:32988622-32988817 GCF_015228065.2 Penaeus monodon | reverse complement strand
CTGTATGTTGCAAAGCATTCGTTTCTCGACACCGTGATCAGCTGTGTTACACACACACAGAGGGAAGGGCGCGGAGGGGGGGGGGGGGCGGCGGCCGTTATGCGGTTGTTACGCGGGCGACTCGGGCGCCAATCGATAGGCGTGACAAGCTGCTGGCCGTGTGAACCGATGACGCCGACCCCGCCTTCCGTTACA
>NC_051417.1:32987798-32987904 GCF_015228065.2 Penaeus monodon | reverse complement strand
AATACCGTTTATTCTGTAATATCCGGCCCATTAGGAGCGTCCCCGTGGGCGTGCAGGAAGACCTGGCGTGGGCGTGGGAGAGGGGGGATCGATCCTCTGTTGTCAT
>NC_051417.1:32987509-32987627 GCF_015228065.2 Penaeus monodon | reverse complement strand
GGTGGAGGTGGGGGGGTATCGGAGGTGTCCCCTCGGACAAGTTTGACGCGGCGGCGGCGAGCGCGTGTTCAAGGTGCTGTGCGGCCGCTTATCTCGTGGCCGCGGCGGAGCTAGGGTT
>NC_051417.1:32987260-32987327 GCF_015228065.2 Penaeus monodon | reverse complement strand
AAAAATTTTTTCGGGCCCCCCTCCCCCTTTTTCCCCCCCCCCCCAAAGGGGGGCCCCCCCCCCCCCC
>NC_051417.1:32987094-32987164 GCF_015228065.2 Penaeus monodon | reverse complement strand
TTTTTTTTTTTTTTTTAAAAAAAAAAAAAATTTTTTTTTTCGGGGGAAATTTTTTTAAAAAAAGGGGGTT
>NC_051417.1:32986731-32986823 GCF_015228065.2 Penaeus monodon | reverse complement strand
GGGGGGGGGGAAAAAAAGGGGAAAAAAAGGGGGGGGGGGGAAAAAAAAAAGGGGGGGGGAAAAAATTTTCCCAAAAACCCCCCCCGGGGGGG
>NC_051417.1:32986531-32986633 GCF_015228065.2 Penaeus monodon | reverse complement strand
CGCCCCCCCCGCCCCCGGGGTTTTCCCCCCCCTTTTTTTCCCCTTCCCCCCTTTTTTCTTTCCCCCCCTTTTTTCCCCTTTTTCCCCTTTCCCGGGTTTTTT
>NC_051417.1:32986234-32986390 GCF_015228065.2 Penaeus monodon | reverse complement strand
TTTTTTTGGGGCCCCCCCTTTTTTTTCCCCTCCTTTTTAGGGGTGCCCCCCCTTTTTGTTTTTTTTCCCCCGGTTACCCCCTTTCCCCCTTTTTTTTCCCCCTTTCTTCTTTTTTTCCCCTTTTCTCCCTCTCCCCCCCCTTTTATCCCCCCCCTC
>NC_051417.1:32985890-32985956 GCF_015228065.2 Penaeus monodon | reverse complement strand
TTTCCCCTTTTTTTCCCCCTTTAAAAAAAAACCTTTCTTGGGGGGTTTTTTCCCCCCTCTTTTTTT
>NC_051417.1:32985753-32985819 GCF_015228065.2 Penaeus monodon | reverse complement strand
TTTTCCCCCTTTTTCCCCTCTTTTTCCCCTTTTCCCTTCCCTTTCGCCTCCCGCCCCCCCCCCTCG
>NC_051417.1:32985505-32985662 GCF_015228065.2 Penaeus monodon | reverse complement strand
GGGGTGGGTGGGGGGTTGGGGAAAAAAGGTTATTTTTAAATTATTTTTTTCTTTTTTTTCCCCTTTTTTCCCCCTTCCTTTTTCCCTTCCCTTCCCCTTCCCCTTTCCCCCCCCTTCCCTTTCCCCCTTCCCTCCCTTTCCCTTTTCCTCCCATTTT
>NC_051417.1:32985225-32985433 GCF_015228065.2 Penaeus monodon | reverse complement strand
AAAAGGCAAACCCTCCCCTTTCGAGCCCCTTTTCCTCTCTCGGGGGGGCCCATTTTCCCCCAAATCCTTTCCCGGAATTTTCTTTTCCCCCCTGCTTTGGGGGGTTTTTCCCCCGAGGGGATTTTTCTGCTTGTTTAGGGGGTGGTTTTGTTTTTAATTTGGGGGGATGGATGAGGTTTTCTGTGTCCCCCCCCGGGAGCTTTGTAGC
>NC_051417.1:32984844-32984973 GCF_015228065.2 Penaeus monodon | reverse complement strand
CCCGCTTTCCGTGTGGTATTTCGAGCGCGTGCCTCGTGTGTTTCGGGACAGGCGGCGCAGTGTGTGCCTCGTATTATTGTACTCGGGGGGGAAAAAACTTTTTGCTGGTTTGTGGTGTTTTTGCACTCC
>NC_051417.1:32984605-32984811 GCF_015228065.2 Penaeus monodon | reverse complement strand
TTCCCAGCCATTCATTCATTCGTTCACAGACACAAACACACACGCCATTCACAAGCCGCGCTCGTGAGTCCGCCATCCGCGGCGAGGATCTAAACAGCCTCGGCGCGAAACATTTGTAATCCCGGCGCCATTGGTCATCGTCTCGGCAAATGGATCTCTCTTGCACGAAGGATGTCAGTTAGTTTTATTTTTTCCGGATTCGTGAA
>NC_051417.1:32983682-32983837 GCF_015228065.2 Penaeus monodon | reverse complement strand
ATTAGAGTATGAGAGAAAAATTGCATGCATGACTCAACATTACACAGATACAGTAGTTCGCGACGTCCGACGGAGCTCCGGCGTGCAACAGTTGGTTGTTGCGTTCACATTGCATCGTAAATAAATATTAAGCAGAGTATTTCGCCCAGTCCCGA
>NC_051417.1:32983379-32983484 GCF_015228065.2 Penaeus monodon | reverse complement strand
CGGCTAGCGGGTGAATGTATCTGGTTCCTTGGTCTCGTTAAGTAAGCCTTCCGTGACGGTGTCGTGACGGCGTGCTCTTGCGGGCCCTTCGCCTCTGAGTGACGG
>NC_051417.1:32982989-32983084 GCF_015228065.2 Penaeus monodon | reverse complement strand
CCCTTCTTTCAGAGCGCGCCGGCCAAGGCAGCGGGTGAGTGAGTGTGTTGCAGCGAGATGAGTAAGTGTTGAATTACCTCCCTGGCCAGCTGGGC
>NC_051417.1:32982730-32982841 GCF_015228065.2 Penaeus monodon | reverse complement strand
AGCATCTCTGTTGTGTTTACTGGCGTTGCTTGTGCGCGCCGGGATGGCCCCACGTGTTCACTGTCAGTGAGGGGCGAGGGCCAGGGCGCCCGTGCGGGGGGAGGGAGCGCC
>NC_051417.1:32982517-32982634 GCF_015228065.2 Penaeus monodon | reverse complement strand
CCGTTTTGTTCCTCCATCGTGGTCTTTCGGCTTGCTGTTGTTGATTATCGGCGTGTGTCCTTCTTCCTTTGCGGAGGAGTTTGAGGAAAGGCGCCGGGTCTTTGCTCTCGATGTTTC
>NC_051417.1:32981911-32982071 GCF_015228065.2 Penaeus monodon | reverse complement strand
CCTTGTGAGCGTGGTGCCGTGCGTGCGAGCCGCAGGCCGAAGAGGCAGGCGGGCCGGAGCAGCTGGTCGTGACCTATGTGGCTGGGCGGGCAAGTCGTCCTCGAGGAGAGTGACTCCTGATCGATAACTGCTGCCGGGTGCTGGTCACAACCGCCAACAC
>NC_051417.1:32981337-32981475 GCF_015228065.2 Penaeus monodon | reverse complement strand
CCTTGTGAGCGTGTGCCGCTCGTGCGACCGCAGGCCGAAGAGCAGCGGGCCGGAGCAGCGGTCGTGCCTTGTGGCTGGCGGCAAGTCTCCTCGAGGGAGTGCACTCCTGACTCGATAACTGCTGCCCGCGTCTGGTCA
>NC_051417.1:32980764-32980885 GCF_015228065.2 Penaeus monodon | reverse complement strand
CCTCCCCCTCTCTTCCCCCCCCTCCCTCCCTCCCTCCCTCCTCTTCCCCGTAAGGTATGCAGGCAGATGACAGAGGCTGGAGTGTAGTTACAAGGGCGAGGGAATCACGGCGGCCCGAAGG
>NC_051417.1:32979785-32980380 GCF_015228065.2 Penaeus monodon | reverse complement strand
TGTATAACCTTGAGACGGAGGGCGCTCAGGGGTCGCCGACTCTGCCATGATTCATTAAAACACACGACCTCTCCGGGGTTGTTAAGGTCCGCACGTCACCTGCAGGGGGGGATGTAGGGGGCGCGGGTAGGGGGGGAGAGGAGGAGGGTGGGGTGGCAGGGGAATGGGTAAGGAGGGGAAGAGGGTATGGGCGGTGTGGTAGGGGGGGCGGGTAGGGGTGCTGTTGGGTCTGGTAGGGGGAGAAGCGCTGACAGGGGCTTCTTGGACAAGGGGAGAAGGGGTGGCATGGTGGCAGGGTAACGAGCAGGGACAGGGGGGTGGCAGGGACAGTAAGGGTACGTACTGAAGATCGGAAAGAAATCCCGGCCTTATTATCTATCGCCCTCTCCTCTCCTCCGTCTCTTGGCGAGGGGACAACGGCGTCTCGATGGCGCTCAAGGGAAGTCGTGTTGCGAAGTGTTGCACCTGCAATATTGGCGTCCGGCTGGGGGGGGGGGAGGCGAGTGAGATTCGTCGTCTGTTGGGCAAGGAAGTCTTCCGTTGGACTTCAGATAACTAGTCGGTAAAGGGAGAGGAACAAAGATGAATTATTGAA
>NC_051417.1:32979209-32979722 GCF_015228065.2 Penaeus monodon | reverse complement strand
GGCTCATTGGGCTTCTCCTGCCCCATCCCTCGTCGCTTTGGTATCGCCTGTGCCATGGGCTTCCTGACCGTAGATAACGCGCGTGAAAGGAAGCTGCCGTTCCGTGTGTGCGCAATGTAGGAATAGTGGGTGTCGAGGGAACAGCTGGAGTCCCGCGTTGCGAAAGCGGTTCTTCGGCGTGGAGGCCTTTGTCTTGAGTGGTTTGATTTGGCTGATCAGAAGAAAAGGAAGAGAGAAAATTAAGAAGTAAGGAGACCGAACTCGCTTGCCAGGTTTCGAGAGGAGCGAGGGAAGCGCAGGTGGAGCGAGAGTCCAGGTTCAGTGCCAGGTTGAAGTGCCTCGTCCCCGCACGTGCTGGGGGGGAGGGGTGTCACTAAGGCGCATTATGGCATCGCCCCTTTTGATAGGGAGAATAAAAAGCTGTAGAAGGCGGCAAAGTGCGAGGGAAGGCAGAGCGGGGAGGGACGGAAAGTGGTGGAGGACGAAGCCTGGCTGTTGGTGTAAGAAGGGTGA
>NC_051417.1:32978985-32979060 GCF_015228065.2 Penaeus monodon | reverse complement strand
GGGGCGGCGTGTGGTCACTGGTCTATTGATCACGCGGAGGGAGCAGGACCTCTTGGACCCTTCCTGCCCCTGTTC
>NC_051417.1:32978655-32978783 GCF_015228065.2 Penaeus monodon | reverse complement strand
TTATTTAGTCCTGTCGCCATCGTGATCCGTTTGCCTCTTCCTGTGTCACTCGCGTTTTGTCCTTCGCCCTGTAATTTGTACCCCAATCTGCGTATCTCCTCCCTGTTCTTGTGACTCGCCTTCGCCGC
>NC_051417.1:32977970-32978072 GCF_015228065.2 Penaeus monodon | reverse complement strand
ACTTCTGCCGACCCGCATGACCCCCTCCGTCTGTCGGGGAGGAGGTCGTGCGCGGAACGGCCGGCGAGGAGCAGTTTACGGGTTTCCTCCGAGTGTCGTCCC
>NC_051417.1:32977233-32977665 GCF_015228065.2 Penaeus monodon | reverse complement strand
TAGGAAATGGGTGAGGGGAAAAGGAGGATAGGTGCAGAGGATAGGTGAAGTGGCGAATAGGGGAGCAGGCGAATAGGGAATGAGGGAGGAGAGGGATAGGTAAATAGGAGAAAGGGAGGATAGGGAGATACGAGAGCAGGAGAATAGGGAATAGGGGAGACTGATACGAAGGAAATAGGAGGATAGGTCAATAGGAGAATAGGGAAGAGGGAAATTAGAGGATCAGGGAGAGGAAAGCACAAGGATATTTGTGCGAATAGGAGGAACCGGAGTCCCGCGCGAGTCCCGCGCGAGTCCCGCGCGAGTCCCGCTCGAGTCCCGCTCGAGTCCCGCTCGAGTCCCGCTCGAGTCCCGCTCGAGTCCCGCTCGAGTCCCGCTCGAGTCGGAGGCGGCAAGGTCGTCGCGTCCTCGGGAGGGGGATCTTGAAGCCAG
>NC_051417.1:32977004-32977111 GCF_015228065.2 Penaeus monodon | reverse complement strand
GTAAGATCGATTTTGAATGTAATCTTGGTGTTCCTTTCGGGTTTATTTGTATCTTGTTTTATGCGTCAAGGATCCACGTTTTTCTCCCTTTCTCGGTTTTGTAAATT
>NC_051417.1:32975555-32976948 GCF_015228065.2 Penaeus monodon | reverse complement strand
TTACGCTTGTCGTTTGTAAGAATCCCCCCCCCCCCCCCCAAGTCGTCGATGGAATCAATACCAGAATGCCACAACGGGCTTTCTCGGTCCGCCCACTTCTGGTCCTGTGGGCGGGGGGGTCCTGTGGGCGGGTCCTGTGGGCGGGTCCTGTGGGGCGGGTCCTGTGGGCGGGTCCTGTGGGCGGGTCCTGGGGGCGGGGTCCTGTGGGCGGGTCCTGTGGGCGGGTCCTGTGGGCGGGGGGTCCTGTGGGGGTCTAGGGCGGCTGTCGGGTCGGGCGGGTCCTGGGCGGGGGGCTAGGGCAGGCTGTGGGGGGGAGTTGTGAGGATAGGAAGGTAGGGAGAGGATCCTGGGGAGGGTCCTGGTGGGAACTGTGATCGGACATGAGGCGGTCATAGGGGAATCCGGGGGGGTCATGAGGGGAGGGGAGCGTGGCGAAAGGATATTGTGCCGATAGGACGGGACCGTGGCAGGTCCGCTGCGGTCCCGGCGCGAGTCCTCGCGGCGGTCCCTGGGGGGGGTCCTCGTGGTCGGTCCTGCGGGCGGGTCCGGCGCGAGCCGGGGTCCGGTCGCGGGTCTGTCGGCGGGGGTCCCGTGGCGGGAGTCCTCGCTGGGGGTCCCGTCGGAGTCCGCTGAGTCGCGGGTCCGGGGCTCGAGTCCGCTGGCGTCCCGTGGTCCGCTCGAGTCCCGGCGATCCCGCTCGAGGTCCGGTCGAGTCCCGGGCCGGGTCCGCGGGCGGTCCGTGGGCTCGAGTCGGCGAGTCCCGGCGGTCCGCGGGTCCGTGGGCGGGTCCCGCGCGAGTCCGTCGATCCCGTCGGGGTCCGCTCGAGTCCGCTCGGGGAGGCGGGTCTCGTGGGCGGCCCCGGGGGGGGTCTTGAAGCAGGTTTTGTTTCTTTGGTCGTTTTTCAAAGTTCTCTCCTGTTAAGTAGGATTGTCTTTTCTGTGGCTGGGTTCTTTGATTTTTGTTTTTGTTTTGGATTTTTTGGCGGTAAGTGCGGATTTGGAGTATCTTGGGTTCTTTCGGGTTGATTTGTGTTCTAGTGGTCAAGGACCTTGCGTTTCCTTTTCGGGTTTGTACTGTGGGGACGCGGAGGGGATACATGAGGGGGGGCGGGGGCGGGGCTGTGGGGTCTAGTTGGCGGTTGTAAGAATCCGCCCCCCCAATGTGCGATGGAATCCTAGCCGGATTGGGCCAGCGGGGCTTGGCGGTCCGCTTCGGTCCTGTGGGGGCGGGTCTGTGGGCGGGTCCTGGGGGCGGGTCCTGTGGGCGGGTCGTGTGGGCGGGTCCTGGGGGCGGGTCCTGGGGGCGGGTCGGTGGGCGGCCGTCCTGGGGCGGGTCGGTCCTCCCGGCCGTGCGTCGCCCCGTGGGCGATCCTCCGTTGCAATGTCTCGGGTG
>NC_051417.1:32975129-32975460 GCF_015228065.2 Penaeus monodon | reverse complement strand
CCGTTGGTCGTTGGGATTGTGTTTTTGAAATGGGTCTTTTGGATCTGTAATGTTCTCTATGTTTTCTCTTAATCTATATTTTATAAGTTTTCTTTTTCTCTTTCCTCCCCTTTTTTTCTTCTTATTCACTCGGATAATATATGTTTGTTGGTTGTTCGACGATACTGGCCGAATTTTGGGACGCTCCGTTATCGGGGAGCCTCGCTCGGGGAGCAGGTGGGGGTATGGCGGGGGCGCCTGGGGGGGAATCAGATGAAGCCGAGTGGAATCGGCTGAGTCGGAAGGGGTGGAATAGTGAGATAGATATATTACTTAATTATACCATTGAATC
>NC_051417.1:32974599-32975017 GCF_015228065.2 Penaeus monodon | reverse complement strand
TATTATAGTTTATAATGAGATATATATGTGGGATATAGGGTGTGAGGAGAGGGGTGGGGAGAGAAGGGGAGAGGGGAGAGAGAGGGGGAGAAGGGGAAGGGAAGGAGGAAGAGAGGGAGGGGAAAGGGAGAAGGATAAGGGGAAAGAGGAGAGAGAGAAATGTAAAGAGACCCTATATATATATATATGTTTTTGGATTTTTTTTTTTGCGTATAAAGCATGTGCCATTTCTTTACCCATGTCACGCGCAAGAGCAGTAAAATAAAAAGAAGAAAAATGTAGACTACTTTGCAGAGTTTATGGAATTTTGACCACGGGGAGGGGTCGGGGGGGGGGGGCAAGAGGCCAGAGGCCGGAAAAGACTGCAGAGTAGTTGCCGCGTCGGGTGGAGTAGGCAGCAGGTATGGAGGGGAGGGGG
>NC_051417.1:32974266-32974512 GCF_015228065.2 Penaeus monodon | reverse complement strand
ACCGAGAGGAGAGACCGAGAGGAGAGACCGAGAGGAGAGACCGAGAGGAGAGACCGAGAGGAGAGACCGAGAGGAGAGACCGAGAGGAGAGACCGAGAGGAGAGGGTTGGGAGGCAGGACGATGGTGAGGCGAGTGGTTGGGATAATGGTATTAGCTGCAGAACCACTGCGGCAGAGGTCGTTCCTGCAGAGCGAGAGCGAGCCGGGTAGGGAGATTTGTTCCCGAGGTTTTGGAGGGGAGGAATA
>NC_051417.1:32973651-32974022 GCF_015228065.2 Penaeus monodon | reverse complement strand
GATATGTGAAAGGGATAGGGAATAAGGGAGGAGGGGAATGAATAAGTAGAAGGGGAGGATAGGTAAATACGAGAGCAGGGGAATAGGGAATAGGGGAGAATGATACGAAGGAAATAGGAGGATAGGTCAACAGTGCAATAGGAGAATAGGGAAGAGGGAACGAGAGAACAGGGGAGTAGAGAGCTCAAGGATATTTGTGCGAATAGGAGGAAGGGCAAGGGAAGAAAGGATAGGATTAGGGCTAAGGGACAATCGAAGGAGGAAGGAATGGATACGAAAGAGGGCGAGGAAGGTGGCCGTGTCAGGGGGCGGCAGGTCGACACTTCGGGTCCTGTAAACACGGGTCCTGCAGGGTAAACAGCCTTGAGGGG
>NC_051417.1:32972763-32972961 GCF_015228065.2 Penaeus monodon | reverse complement strand
AACCGAATTCGTGTCGGCAGCTTTCGTGCGCGATCTTCCCGGCAGCGAGGGCGGCGCGGGCGCGGGCGGCCGGGGAAGGGGGGGTGGGAGGAGAAGGGGGGGTGAGGCGAGGTAACATCACGGCGCCGCATCGCCACCTGTTGCGCCCGCTGGTGTCGCCGCCGTCAACCCATGTGTCACCAGCTGGTCACCCCCCCC
>NC_051417.1:32972371-32972454 GCF_015228065.2 Penaeus monodon | reverse complement strand
CCCGACATCAATTGGAAAGTTGCATTTCTCTGCCGCGGGTTCTCTCTCCTTGGCGGGAACTCCCCTTCCGTGTCGCGGAATGT
>NC_051417.1:32972267-32972349 GCF_015228065.2 Penaeus monodon | reverse complement strand
CTGGAACGCATTTTAATTTAAAAACAGAAAGAAAATAGTGTGGACGAAGTTGAGGGAAAGATGAATGTGAGTTTTGGAATGA
>NC_051417.1:32971989-32972170 GCF_015228065.2 Penaeus monodon | reverse complement strand
ATGAAGAAAGACATAACAGACGAAGAGAAGTGAGTAAACAAACAAGGACCCGTACTTCCGTGACCCGGCCGCCTCGCCTGGATCTGCGTATCTCGCCTGTGACTCGCAGAGAAAATGGACGAGGTCGCCTGGTCATAGAAAACGAAGCCGCGCCAGTTCGCAGCCTGTGGAAAAGCCGGGC
>NC_051417.1:32971315-32971709 GCF_015228065.2 Penaeus monodon | reverse complement strand
CGTCCGTCGGGAAGCGACCGCCTCTCCGCAGCACAAAAGCGTCTTGTTCTTTCTCCTCCGGATCTGCGGTGAGCTATTAGGTCGCGAGTCAAGTGGTTCCTCCGTCGAGAGTTTCCCTCGGCGCTGCTTGGCTCGCTTGCCGTTTCCCCCTTCGTTCTAATTACGCTTTTTCTGGATGTCCACATTGGTCGCCGCTAATTGATTTTTATGTCTGTATCTTAAAAGAAAAAAAAAATGCGATCGAGGGATGATTTTCCCTACCTTTTTTATGTTCATGATTTGGAATATTTTTTTTTTTTTTAAGTTCTGCGATTAGGTATTTAAATGCTATCAGGTATCTGTCTACGAGAGCGGTTTTACGCCTGCGCACTGGCCTAGAACCCTTGCGTTGGGA
>NC_051417.1:32971149-32971286 GCF_015228065.2 Penaeus monodon | reverse complement strand
TCAGCGCGCATCTCAATATCCACGAGCTGCTCCTTCCTCACGCCTCCCCGATTATTCATTGACGTCATACAGTGACGCGATCACTCGACCACGATCGCCCGCTTATGCTCCTTCGCTGTCTTGTGGGGTCTTGGCTC
>NC_051417.1:32970599-32970713 GCF_015228065.2 Penaeus monodon | reverse complement strand
CTCCTCCTCCTCCCTTGAACTTTTCCGCTGCTCCTTGTTAGGTCAGAAGCGCGAGCGCACCTCTGTAAACAACAATGCAACTGTCTGGCGACTTTGATTCACTCCTTAATATGG
>NC_051417.1:32969842-32970068 GCF_015228065.2 Penaeus monodon | reverse complement strand
GTAGTTCATAGATGGTGGTAAAAATGAAATGCCAGGAATGGTAATATTGACGATGGTGATAATAATAAAAACGAGGATGATGATCGTAACAAGGGACAGGGGTGATAGTTGTTGACACACTGCTTATAACGGCACAGAAAAGCAATGCTATGAATAAAGACAGCAACAACAAAGCGATCGAAACGGACGAACGAGAAACGGCAAGGGTGAATGATTCGCGAAAAGA
>NC_051417.1:32969358-32969766 GCF_015228065.2 Penaeus monodon | reverse complement strand
CGAGAGAGTAACTAGCTTGGCTTCCTTCCTCACGTGTTCACATCTGTGACGTCAGTCGCGGTTGGAGAAGTTGACTGACGGGGATGGAGGAGGGGGGTAGGGGGATAAGATTAGGAGAAGAAGAGGGATAGGAGAAGAGTGAGGGAAAAAATAGAGGGAGAAAAAAAAGAGGGGGAGAAGGAAAAGGCCACGGAAGAGGGAGAGGACGAAGGAGGATGGAAAGAGAGAGCGCGAGAAAGAAAGAAAGATATAAGGAAGGAAAGGAGGAGAGGGCCGGCCTTACAAGAAGCCTCCGTGTCCAATATCTGGCTCCAAATAGCCCGCCTTTTATCGCTTCCAAGTAACGCAGGCGGCGGGCGGCGCGCGCTTTTCCGAACTAATTATGAAAGAGGAGCGAGCGAGGGAAAA
>NC_051417.1:32968906-32969127 GCF_015228065.2 Penaeus monodon | reverse complement strand
TAGGATTGAGGCGGGATTGGGGTAGTTTTATAGGAGGTGGGTGGTGGGGGGGGGCGTACGCAAGCCGGACGAGGTGTACCTTGGGGTTGGGCCTCGGGATAAGCTGGGATCTGCTGCCGCGGCATTATCGCGAGGACTGCGAGGGTAAGTGTGCGCCGACCCGCCCGCCACCAGCTCCGATTTCCGCCTTATTGCCAGGGCGTATTCTCCCTGTTGCCTCC
>NC_051417.1:32968446-32968589 GCF_015228065.2 Penaeus monodon | reverse complement strand
CCACGCCGGTAGCCGGGGTCGGACGGTCGGTCGGTGTGTGTCTCTCGTCTCGCCAGGATGTGAGCATTTCCGCCCTGGGCTCCGCTGCTCGCCGCTCGCCCGCCTCGTGCATTGTCCCCGGGAATGCTCTCGCTCGCGGGCCA
>NC_051417.1:32968107-32968411 GCF_015228065.2 Penaeus monodon | reverse complement strand
CGAGGGCCGGGGATGGAGGCTCCTGGCGAGGCTGGAGCCGGCGATGCAGGATTCCCTAGGTGCTGCCGTCGCCTTTCGTACTCCCTTTCTCCCTTCCCCCCCTCCGCCCCCTGCCTTCTCTCCTCTCCCTTCCCCCCTTCCGCCCCCTGCCTTCTCCTCTCCTCTCCCTTCCTTCGGTGCATGTGAAACGAGGCGGGCGAGCGGAAGACGCCCCCGTACCTGGCGTCGGGGATTCCTGCCTGCTCGGGGGCGGCATCGCGACTGCTTCCTGGCGGACGCAACCCGTCGGCGCCCTCGGGAACTG
>NC_051417.1:32967690-32967989 GCF_015228065.2 Penaeus monodon | reverse complement strand
ATCGAGGCTCAAATCACAGGAGAGGTAGTAGCGTATAATAGGAGTTCGAAAGTCTTTGAAGCATTATTTGTCGTAGTGGCGGTGATAGTAAAGGTTGTGTGTCTGGCGTTGGCAGCGGTGGCGTTGCCAGTGCCTCCGTTGTTTGTGTTGTTGCAGGCGGCGAGCGCGTCCTCCGGGGCGGCGTGGAAACGTTTCCCGGCGCCGCCGAGGCCTCGCGAGGCGTCCTCGGGGCAGCGGCCAGCGAGTGCTGCCTTGTTGCTACGAAACGCGTCGCTTGTTAAAAGTCGCAGTTGGCTTTT
>NC_051417.1:32967482-32967639 GCF_015228065.2 Penaeus monodon | reverse complement strand
GCTTCTCGTGTCTTAAATACTAAGCGCCGCTCGGGGCTGCGAGGCTTTGTTGCGTGTGACGTCATCTCTGGCGCTGACGTCATCACTAGCAACAGCTGGGTGATGACGTCACGGAGCGGCTAGACTCGGCCGCGACTCGAGCGACAGAGAAGGCGCT
>NC_051417.1:32966890-32967446 GCF_015228065.2 Penaeus monodon | reverse complement strand
TCGCCCCTCGTGTCGTCTTCAACGCCCACCCCGAGCATTTAACCCCCTCCCCCTCGCCCCCCCTCCCGTGCGCTTCCTGTCGCCTCGGTGCAGCCGAAATCCCTGAATGGAGGAGGAGGCGAGCGCTCGGCCGGCGCTGCTCCGGCGAGGCGCTCCCCAGGCCGGGCAGGGCGAGCGACCCCGGCCCGGTGGGGGGGGGGGGAGGGTGGCTTGTGGCCCAGGTATGGCACCGTCTATGGCAAATTAGGAATGGCGCTGCGGCCGAGAAAGGTGCCAGTGCCAGGACGGGCAGGTAGAGAAGCACGAGGAAGGTGGCGCCAAACACCTGCCTGGCTGCCCTGTGTCGCCGTCGCCGTCTCGCCGACGTCGTTTCCCCGGGAGAAAAAGCGAGGCCGACGCGAGGCTTTCGTTCGCGATGTTGGGTCGTTCACGAGACTTGAACCAGTGGAGTGGAACGCCTGCTAGGAACGCGCGGTGATTATGCCGCATTTGAGATCGCTCCTGGGCTTACGGTCCTTACGCGATACCATTCGGTGGGAATAGCGGGTATTGGCGA
>NC_051417.1:32966516-32966853 GCF_015228065.2 Penaeus monodon | reverse complement strand
GGGGTACGAGACGGGTGGAAGAGTGCGGCGTGGCAGAGGTACCTCCGGGGCCGGGTACCGTTGCTGCACGTCGCCGCCGCATGAAAGTAAACCCCCTCCCCCTCGTCACGTTCGGGAGCACGACCGGGCGGGCGTTGGCGACCTGTGGCTTCGGCAGGCGAGCGTGCGTAAACCCCTGGTGCTGCTGCTGCTCTTCGTCGGCGACGCGGGGCCCAGTTGCGTGGCGAAAGATGGCGTGAACTGAAGCGTGGGGATTGGTGAAGCACCCGCTCGCGCACGTAACCTGCTTCACTGCCTTCGCTCGTGCTAGGGAGTTGGTGAAGCGCCGGATTGGAAA
>NC_051417.1:32965663-32966430 GCF_015228065.2 Penaeus monodon | reverse complement strand
CTTTCCACTTGCCTCCTGGGGCTTGAGTGTCAGGTTCGCATGGAGAAGGGGGGCGGGGGTCGAGGATGTGTGGGGGGGGGAAGAAGATGTTTGGGGGCGGGGGGAGGAGGTGCAGACCGCTGCCGGAGCGCTCGGAATGTAAGAGTGACGGGCGGGAAGTGAATGCTGCGGGATTTCTCGCCTTCGCTCGCGCACCTGGCGGAGTCGCGCCCGGCTCGCCCCTCGCTGTTCGTAGATTGCAGGCCTATCGCGGCCAGCCGGACGCCGCTCGTGGGCACGGCGCTGGGCTGCGGAACAAAGGCAGCGGAGGGCGCGGAGGGCGCGACCCGTGCCCGGCCTGGCGCTCCCCGAGCTGCCCTCCTCCAGTCGGGGCTTTTGCAGGGCGGGCGCTTCCTTCTTCCCCTGCTGCGTCGCCCTCAGTGCCCCTCTGCTGGTCAGGCTAGCTGTCGCTTTGTTCGGACGCAGACGAAAGCGAGCGGGACGGGATTGCGCAAAGCTGAAGGAAAGTCCGATTGTGCAGAGCATTTTCCTGGCGCAGTGGGTGCCGTGGGGAGTGACATGGAGCCTTTCCACATGAGCAGGTAAAGAGAAGGCGCTGTGTGCAGGGATGGGGGGCGGGCGAGATCGTGCGTATGTCCAGTGGTGTGGGCGTGGCGGGCGGGGCGAGCGGAGAGGCCGAGGGGGACCCGTGGGAAGACGCCGAGCCGCAGCCACTGACACCGCCACACCTCCACAACTTTCTCCTCACGCGCACACCCGATGCCCGT
>NC_051417.1:32964750-32965632 GCF_015228065.2 Penaeus monodon | reverse complement strand
GGTCACCTCCAACACCGCCCGCCCGAAAGACGTTGTATCACGCCCAAGACGTCTTCCGCGAAACCGAACCACACCCGCCGCGCCGCCGCCTCCAGTCTGCGAAGGTTCGTTGCTCGACCTGCCGCACCGATCACGTGACCATTCCGCTCCCATAGGCTGAGATTTTATCGCGCAGGTACTTGAGATCACGCGCCCGTTCGCTGCCACTTATGGCACTTGCCTTATCCCGTGGCCCATGCTGTGCCAGTACCTTTCGGCTCCCCCCCCCCCCGCCACCTTTCCTCATGCAGGCTCCTCCCTGCCCCTTTCCCTCTCTCCTTCTCTTGTTTCCCTCCCACGCTGCTTCCCCATCTTCCCCGCCCTCACTCTTCTGCTCCCTTTCCCGCTTGCCCCAACCCCCCTTCCCCTACTCCTCCCCCACTTCCCGCCCTATCCCCATCGCTCTGCCGCCTTCCCCCCGTTTTTCTTCTCCCTTCCTTTCAGCTCTCCCTTTTGCCCCCTCTTCCGAGAACCTTCATGACTGCCCAGCGCCGGACGCCCCTACGCTTGCCATGTATCTCCCTCGCTGGCGAATCCCCGTGTTTTGTCTTGGTGGGTGGGTGGGGGGAGGGGGCAGTGACCGCGTTTCTTTAATGTCTCTTCCCTTCTATTCTCATTTTATAGTTTTTGGTTATCAGACAATTTTTACCCGGACGTTCTAGCATGAGTATATACGTTGTTTTTTTTATTTATTTATTTCTCAATCCGGAGGAGAGTGAGAGGGATTCGCAAACAGCAGCCCAAGCAGGTGCCGCCGAACTACGAAATTGGCCGGAGTATACAACGCACCTCTCCGCCCTTCTCTTAAGGCCGCGTTTCTTTGTTGCGGGAGAGTGGGTTCGT
>NC_051417.1:32964184-32964654 GCF_015228065.2 Penaeus monodon | reverse complement strand
CCTTTGCTAGCCAACACGTGGGTGACGACAGCAGAAGGGGCGTCATGTGGAGCTTCGAGTTCGCTGCGACTCCGCGAGGGGAGTGATGGCCGACCAGCGCGAGGTTTTACTGTAGGGAGAGGACACGTGACACGTTGTCTTTTTCGTTGTGGGGATACGTGGGGATGCAGTTAAGGGGATATTGTGGGGCTTGTGGGAGAGGTGACTTGGGGATAATGTGTCGGGAAGGCAAACCAGAGGCTGCTTGGGGTTAGCAAGGGCGGTAACTGTGTGGGATTGTGGGGCTAGTAAGGGTGTAA
Organism: Penaeus monodon; assembly: GCF_015228065.2. NCBI lineage: Eukaryota > Metazoa > Arthropoda > Malacostraca > Decapoda > Penaeidae > Penaeus > Penaeus monodon. Next base: position 32,964,355 of record NC_051417.1, on the reverse strand, counting down.
CTTAAGGGCTATTTTAGTGCTGTTAGGGAACGCAACCAGGGAGCGCTGTGGGGCTAGCAAGGGATTTCACGAAGACCATCGATCCAACCCGAAGAGGCCTCTGGGCCGTGAGCGACAGTGTGAAAAATCACAAGCGACACAAAGTGCAGGTTGCGTCGTCGGCTGCGGTTA
>NC_051417.1:32963987-32964159 GCF_015228065.2 Penaeus monodon | reverse complement strand
ATGTTGGCATGCGGCCCCGAGTGGACGAGTTGGCTTGCATCAGTACACACGGGAGGGAAGGGCGGCGGCGGGACCTGTCTGTCTCTACGGCGGCACCGCGCTTGGCTCTCACGGGAGATGCGGGATGGGGAGGGGGAGAAGGGGGGGGTGATGCCAGCAGAGGGGCTGCTTA
>NC_051417.1:32963722-32963939 GCF_015228065.2 Penaeus monodon | reverse complement strand
AAATTGTATGCTCGAATGCACACAGTCTTCGAAACCAATTCACCGAAAACTGCATTTGTGTTGCAGCACTGGAATCGAAGTTCAAAAATACACGGAAAAAATGACAGTATATATATGCGTGACTGATGCAAGTATCTGAACACGAAATGCCATGACTGTGATTATTATAGAAAATGGAATCTGTCACAGTAAAGCATAAATCTGGATCATTTTTCAA
>NC_051417.1:32963501-32963691 GCF_015228065.2 Penaeus monodon | reverse complement strand
CAGTTCTCGATCTGTAGACAGTACCACTTGTTGCTTTGTATCACAGGATGGTTGATATTGCGTGATGAATGGTAGTTTGGTGCCCGACCATCAATAAATCTGCTTGGCTATGATACACGGGTGCTTGGGTCATCTAACTGTTATTTTGTGTGTTCTGGTTGTTTTGGGTCAGTCTGCACTTGTTAACATA
>NC_051417.1:32963174-32963396 GCF_015228065.2 Penaeus monodon | reverse complement strand
GGGGGGGGGGGGGGGAGAAGGGCAAAGCTTCATGTTCATTTGGGTACAATTCATGGCGTGATTCGTATCACGTCTCCGTGTACACGTTGCTGTGCTTGTGTTCAGCGGGACACGATGTTTGATAATACCCAAAGGATTTCCGTTCCTCATCTCTTGTTTGTTAATAATGCAAGAAAGTTGCTATTCTGTTGCTTAATACCATCTAAACACTGGGTATGACAG
>NC_051417.1:32962701-32963127 GCF_015228065.2 Penaeus monodon | reverse complement strand
ACCTGAACGTTGAAAGGGAAATTATCATTACTAACGTTAATGTTTTTTTTTGCTTTATTCCAGGATGTAACGATGGCATGAGAACTGCCAGGGTAACCCCCGCCACGACATAAGGTGAGTTATCCCCGTTTTCTTGCGTCATGTCACTCACTTCATTCATTACGTCATCATGAATGCAGTTGTCGGTACACCCATCACGATCCTCGCCTCGATCTGCTACCACACGTCAAACACTCGTTAAACACTGTCTACCACACTGTCTACCACACGTCTACCATTATTACCATGACCAGCGCTAATTCATGGTTCCGTTCCTGCCATTCTTCATGGGAGGACCTGGAGCGCGGCCGTTCGAGGGATAAAAGTTCAACGTGTCACTTCTTGCCGACTTCGATTCCGGGAAATTTCGAAAGGTCGGCGAGATGC
>NC_051417.1:32962545-32962639 GCF_015228065.2 Penaeus monodon | reverse complement strand
ATGAGTGAATGGTGAATGAGTAAAGAGTGAAAAGTGAGTGGGTAAAGGAGAGTAAAGTAGAAGTGAGAAAGGAGGAGGAGTGGGGGTGAGTGTC
>NC_051417.1:32962337-32962472 GCF_015228065.2 Penaeus monodon | reverse complement strand
GATGGATAGGTGGAGGGAAGAAGGAAGAAGGAAGATGGAAGAAGTGGGGAGTGAAGAAGGTGGAGGGGTAGGGGGGGGGGTCCCAGAGGCTCGCACAACGCAGAGACAAAAGGAAGTCAGGTTCTCATACATATG
>NC_051417.1:32961778-32961987 GCF_015228065.2 Penaeus monodon | reverse complement strand
TTGATACCGGTTGGAAAGTGAGTGTTACCTTGCTCGTGCGCGTGCGCGACCTTGCCCAGGCTGCGCGGACGAGGGCGGGGAGAACAAAGGGCTTGGGCGCCGCGGCCGAGGGAGGGAGAGCACCCTGTTCCCACGGGATGCGGCGCTCTCCCTCAAGGCCGAATAAAGTCAGTGAGTAGGTAAGGATTAGGTGTGTATGTGTATTGGTA
>NC_051417.1:32961495-32961666 GCF_015228065.2 Penaeus monodon | reverse complement strand
GTGGGGGGTGATTGATTGTTTTTAATCTTTCTCATTTATACTCTCGTTTGCTGCTGTTTTTTTTTCTATACCTTCCTTCGCTTCTTTCTTTTCGTGTCTGCGTCCTTCACCTCCTTCTCTCTACCTTTTTTCCCCCCAGTATTCTTACTCGCCCTGCCCCCTTCCACGTTT
>NC_051417.1:32961063-32961413 GCF_015228065.2 Penaeus monodon | reverse complement strand
GCACCTTCTTGCCCCCATACCCTCATCCCTTTCTTTCTGTGCCGCCGTATGCCCACTCCTCTTCCCAGTGCCCTCCCCTCTCCCCCCCAATGCCCTCCCCGAACCCAGTGCCCTCCCCTCTCCCCTCCAATTCCCTCCCCTCCCCTCCAATTCCCTCCCCTCCCCAACAATGCCCTCCCTCTCCCCAACACCCTCCCTCTCCCCCAATACCCCCCCCCCCGCCAGTGCACTCCCTAGGCCGTGTCACGTGTCATTGTTGCAAGGAAGACGGAGATCGAGGCGCGTTCCTTTAAATGCTCATTTGCATGCAACTGATGGGCTTGCCCTTGCCGTTTTTTCACGCCTTTCAG
>NC_051417.1:32959971-32960804 GCF_015228065.2 Penaeus monodon | reverse complement strand
GTCGCCTTTTCCTCCCCGTTCCCCCGAGCGAGGAAACCGCGGGGGTGTCCCCAGGCGGCGCCCTTTCGCGTCGGTCTCGGCTCCTGTGTCTCCTTCCGCCGCGCCCCCCCTCCCTCGCGCCCATCTTCCCTCCCCGATCTCTGTCCTCCCTTTCCTCCTCCCGTGTCCGTTCTCTCTCCTCTCTCCTCGTCGCTCCCTCCTTCCTCTTCTCTCCTCTGTCTTCTCTCCTCTCTCCTCCCCACCCATCCTTCCTCCTCCCCATCCTTCCTTCCCCTCCTCCCCATCCTTCCTCCTCCCCACCCTTCCTTCCTCCTCCCCATCCTCCCTTCCCCTCCTCCCCATCCTTCCTCCTCCCCATCCTCCCTTCCCCTCCTCCCCATCCTTCCTCCTCCCCATCCTTCCTCCTCCCCATCCTCCTTCCCCTCCTCCCCATCCTTCCTCCTCCCCATCCTCCCTCTCCCCATCCTCCCTTCCCCTCCTCCCCATCCTTCCTCCTCCCCATCCTTCCTCCTCCCCATCCTCCCTTCCCCCCTCCCCCCCCCCCTCCCCCCCCCCATCCTTCCCCCCTCCCCATCCTTCTCCTCCCCATCCTCCCTTCCCCCTCCTCCTCCCCATCCTTCCTCCTCCCCATCCTTCCTTCCCCTCCTCCCCATCCTTCCCCCCCCCCACCTACCTAATCCGAGCGCCCGCCCGCGACCCCTGCACCCCCCCCCCCCCCGCACGTGCCCGCGCCGGGGCCGTGAGAAAACGTGCGTGGCCTCCAGGGCCGCCCCGGCGCTTGCGTTTCCGCGCGGGGCGGATGTGCGGCTTATCGGAGGCGGCCGCTCCTTCCG
>NC_051417.1:32959855-32959925 GCF_015228065.2 Penaeus monodon | reverse complement strand
CGCTCGCTTTCCCTGTTCCTCCTTAGTTTGGCGTTGCTCTCCTTCCGTCAGTTTTCCTCTTCTTTCGTCT
>NC_051417.1:32959539-32959745 GCF_015228065.2 Penaeus monodon | reverse complement strand
CCACCTTTCTCCTTTTCCTCTTCGTCATCTTTACTTTCGTCCCCGTTCCTTCCTCTTCTCCGTCGAAGCCTTCCTCATCGCCCCCGTCTCTGTTCCCTCCTCTCCTCATCGCCCCCGTGTCTGTTCCCTCCTCTTCCCTCCGCGGCCTTTCCCTCCCTCGCAAGGGCTCCGTCGCCAAGTGCTCTTGCTTCTGGGAGCATGGCATC
>NC_051417.1:32959152-32959482 GCF_015228065.2 Penaeus monodon | reverse complement strand
TATTAAGAGCAGGTGTTTTCCCCTCGTGAGTTTGGGTGAGGGGGGGTGGGGGGTGTTGGGTATAAGAGGTGTGTGGGGGGGGGTTGGGATAAAGGGTGTGTGTGGGGGGGTTGGGTTGGGTATAAGGGGGTTGGTTGGGGGGAAGGAGTTGGGTATTAGGGGTGTGGGTGGGTGGGGGGAAGGGTTGGGTATAAGGGGGTGGGTAGGGGGGAGGGGAAGGGGTTGGGTGCGTCCTTCCTTTGGTCACGACGCTCATTGAGAGGTATTGACCGTTAAGTGGCTAGATTTCGAGAGAATATATTACGTTTTTCACGTTCTCCCGTTCATTTC
>NC_051417.1:32958476-32958979 GCF_015228065.2 Penaeus monodon | reverse complement strand
CCCCCCCTGGGTAGCTGGCACATAGGGAGGGCGTCAACCGCGACTGCCAATTCGCCGCTCCGACGCGCTTTATCGAGCTCCCCCTCTCTGCCCTCCCCCTCCCCCTCCTCCTACCTTCTCCCCTCCCCTGTCGCCCCATTCCTCCTTCCCTCCCCCTCCCCCCCCCTCCCCCTCCCTCCCCCTCCCTCCCACCCCCCCCACCCCCCCCCCACTCCCTCCCCACCCCTCCCCTCCCCTCCCCTCCCCTCCCCCCTCCCGTCCCCGTCTCCCCGTCCGAGCGCCGCCTGACGAAGCGCGAGGGCGTGGAGAGGCCCGACGGCGCCCCCCGACCGCCCTGCTCCCCGAAAGGTGGCCGAAGGAGCGCTCAGTGTGCCGGGCGCGGGCAGCCATGGCGGCGGCGGCACCGGACTCTCCCTCTCACCTCCCTGCCCTCCGCCTGGCACCTCCCGCGGAGCTCAATGTGACGAGCGCTGCCACCTCCCCCCCCTCCTCCCGGCTCCCAC
>NC_051417.1:32957604-32957678 GCF_015228065.2 Penaeus monodon | reverse complement strand
TTATCTCCCGCACCCACCTCCGTTTCTTTTACGGAGGTCGGCGGCTTCAAAAGGGGAAAGGGTTTGATCGGGGG
>NC_051417.1:32956921-32957280 GCF_015228065.2 Penaeus monodon | reverse complement strand
AACTTCCTTCGGGTCCTTTTCCCCCAGCCCGCCCCTGGGGAAAGGGGGGGGTATTTGCGAAGCGCCGACGGAGTCTTCCTCGTCGGGAAGTCGTTCGGTTGGCCCTTTTTTTGCTGTTTTTGCTGTCCTTGTTTATTTGCCTTTTCGTTTTGGCTCGGGGCTTCGTTTGATGGCTTGATTGTGTGGTTTGTTTATGGATTTAGTTTTTCTTCTGGATTTTTTTATTTATTTATCTGTATATTTTTTTACTTGCTTAAAAAAATAATATTTATGTGGTGTATTTGTTGATTTATACATTTTATTTCACTTGTAGTATTTACTCGCTTCCTTGCCGAGACCGACGGGGGAGAGTGACCTTC
>NC_051417.1:32956442-32956707 GCF_015228065.2 Penaeus monodon | reverse complement strand
TTACGAAAAGGGGGAGAAGTGTATGTGTATTGATGGCATCTTAGGAATGGCATTTGTACCTCGTGCTTGGGTCTCTCTTTCCTCCCATGTTTTTTCCTCCCTTTCTGGGTCTCTTCTGCGTGTCCTTTCTCTCCCTCTGTTTCTGTCCCCCCCTCCCCCCCTCCCATTTATAGCATTTTCTTCCCTTGCGTCTTGTGTTTCTGTCTTCCCCATTTCGTTTTCCTTCCCTTTTAGGTTTTTTTTTGTTTCCCCTTTTGTCCCCCCC
>NC_051417.1:32956058-32956152 GCF_015228065.2 Penaeus monodon | reverse complement strand
CGTTTTGCTCTATCCCCCCCTTTCAAAACCTTGCCTTCTGGCAACTAAGCCTGAGGGGGGTTTTGCGTTCCGTGGTCCTGGCGCAGGCCTTCGC
>NC_051417.1:32955858-32955999 GCF_015228065.2 Penaeus monodon | reverse complement strand
ACGGGCGCGCCCGGGAGGCCTGGGGCGTCGCAGGGAAGGAAACGGGAAGGAAGCGCAACAGAAATAGTCGCGGCGGGAGTGAGGGTCGCGTCCCGCTGTGGCGCGGGCTTATTCATTCGCTTAATTTGCGCATTCATTCAT
>NC_051417.1:32955368-32955554 GCF_015228065.2 Penaeus monodon | reverse complement strand
TCTCGGGAGGCGCCGCAACAAGGCGAACCTGGTGCTTCCGTCTTGGCCTCCCTCGCCTCTGCTCTCGCGGGCGTCAGTTTGCCTCCGCGGGCTCGAGTAACGGGCGGCGCCGGGCGGGAGAGGAGAGTGGGTGTGCGAGGGCTGCGGGGGCGTGGGTGTGGCGGGGGTGTATTCTCTGTTGGGATT
>NC_051417.1:32954952-32955251 GCF_015228065.2 Penaeus monodon | reverse complement strand
TTATCCGCGCTCTCGTACGCGTAGTGCGGGTATGCTCTGCATATGTAACGAGTGAAGGCTTAAATCTCCCCGCAGATGGGGAATGTTGGAGGGGGGGGAGGGATCCTGGGCGAGAAGGGGAGGGAGGAGGAGGGAGAGGGGGGAAAGGGAGGGAGGAGGAGGGAGGGGGGAAGGGAGTGGAGGTGGGGGGAGGTCCCGCTAGGACAGGGCGGAGGACGGACCGCGTACGTCAACACCTGAGCGCCCGGGAGCAGCTGCAAGGGAGGGAGGGAGGGACTCGAAAGGCCCTCCTGCGCCCG
>NC_051417.1:32954547-32954817 GCF_015228065.2 Penaeus monodon | reverse complement strand
GCTGGGCCGCGTCCTGGCGACTCGTGTCCATGAGAGCGATTGCACAGGATTTTGTTGCAACCTGGAAGGCGTGCAGCGAGCGAGCGGCTCTGCGGCCTAGCATGCTGCGCCGCGTGGGAGGAAGAAAGTGCGGTTGCGGCGTCGGGCTGCTGCGGCCGGAGACGCTCAGCTGATGACGGCTTTGGCCAAGGCGATCTGTTATTGCGGCCGAGATGAGCGAGGCGCCCGCGCGCGCGCGCTCAGGCCGTTTCGCTCCTCGGTCTCTGGATC
>NC_051417.1:32954257-32954391 GCF_015228065.2 Penaeus monodon | reverse complement strand
TTCCGTAATGCGATGTGATGTATGAAAATGTACGTAATGTAATGTATGGAAATATGAATAATGATGTCTGTACATGTATGCATGTATAAATACATGCATGTACGTATGTATTTATGAAATGTAAGCAATGATGC
>NC_051417.1:32953728-32954155 GCF_015228065.2 Penaeus monodon | reverse complement strand
AATGAATGAATGAATGAATGATTGATAAATCGTCTCGTTCCGGGCGTGTGCTTGAGAGGAAGCGCAAGACGGAAGCGCCGAGGCAGGCGCAGCGAGGGGCGAGCGGCCGACGTGCGCGCGCGTGCATCCAGGTTATTGCGTGGTTCCGCCGTTTTTGGAGGTGGCGCTGCGAGCGAGGCGGCCAGGGGCAGTGGAGGTCCGCAAGGTCAGGATGGCCGAGGGGCGCCGCCACACACGCCACTAACCATCACGCCACACCGCCGCCTCGTCCCCTGCCTCGTCCCTCGCCTCCCTCCTTGCCTCGTCCCTCGCCTCCCTCCTTGCCTCGTCCCTCGCCTCCCTCCTTGCCTCTTGCCTCCCTACTTTCCTGCCTGCTATGCCACGCGGCCTATCACAGGGATGGTTGCTGGCCTCTTGGAGCCGCCGC
>NC_051417.1:32953313-32953463 GCF_015228065.2 Penaeus monodon | reverse complement strand
TCTAAAATTCCCTCCCAGACCCCCCCCCCCGCCCAGCGTCTCCCGTCAGTCTCCTCCGCCGGCCTTGTGTTCTTCGGTTTCCGTAACAGCCGGCATTCCTCGCAATGGTACATACATAACCTGTTTGCGGAGGTTGACGGGGGTTTTAGC
>NC_051417.1:32953183-32953256 GCF_015228065.2 Penaeus monodon | reverse complement strand
ATATGAATCATTCTCTTAGACGTAAACACAAATAGAGATATTATCGAGCACGAGAGGGTGAGGAGAGGGAGCT
>NC_051417.1:32952689-32953133 GCF_015228065.2 Penaeus monodon | reverse complement strand
CAGACCCGGAGTCCGAGGGCGAGGGGCAGGAGCAAGGGTGCGCCCCGGCGGTGTCTCGAGGCAGCCAAAGGGTGAGTGCTGGCGCGGGTCGGCCACAGTTGCTGCCGTGCGGTGCCGTGCGGTGGCCTGGAGGTGATCACCCACACCCACCAGTTGCCACACGTCACCACAAACACACTCCCGTCCTCGGCCGCCCTTATTAGCACGGGGCTTTTCGCCTTTCGTTTCGGGGCCTAGCTTTGATTCTAAGGGGGGGCGAGGAGGTGGCATGGGGGGAGTAGAGGTACGGATTGGCACGTTTGGGTTGGCTTGGCGAAGGGGAGGTGATTGGGTGCACGTCCGGACGACGGCCAGGCTTGGGAACCCAGTTTAAACTTCTTTTAGGCGGGTGAGCGACACTCCTCTCTTGTGTCTTCCCGACCCGGCTGGGTCCACCGCCACCCG
>NC_051417.1:32952276-32952585 GCF_015228065.2 Penaeus monodon | reverse complement strand
AGCTGCCGATCACCCCCACGCTTCCCCACCCACGCTGCTGCTCTCTCGGGCTCAGGCGAGCTCTCGTTCGCTCCTTCGGCCCGGCTGAGGCTTCGTGCGCCTGGCCTCGCGCTCCGCTCCCAGAGGGACGGCCATTCGGGGCAGGCGAGGGGGATGGGGAATGGATAAAGGAGAAGGGAGAGAGGGAGAAGGGAAGGGGAAGAGAGAGAAGGGAGAGGGATGGGAGGTGATGGAGAAGCGAAGGGAGGAGGACATACTCGGGTCCTCCGGCGCTCGCCTCGGGGGCCCTTTACATTCGCCATCTGGGGA
>NC_051417.1:32952022-32952137 GCF_015228065.2 Penaeus monodon | reverse complement strand
CTCCACTGACACTCGCTTGATGGCAGCCACCTTCACCTCGCACTTTCAGGGCTCTGCACTCTCGGCCTTGTTACTGCGCTACTCTCACCTGCAAATTAGGAAAGGATGGTTAGGC
>NC_051417.1:32951431-32951648 GCF_015228065.2 Penaeus monodon | reverse complement strand
GCGCCAGTGTTGATAAACACGTGATTTATGTTGGGAGAGGTATGTTACAGTAAACACGGAGCTCCTTCGGGAGGACGCGGCGGGCCTTCGCGGCGAGAGCGTGGAAGTAGTCTTCCCGGATGTGACTTCAGCGAGAGATTAGAATGCAGCTGCATAGGAGTTCCTCTCGGGCTGCGCGGTCCTTAGTGTGCGTGTGTGCTGTGGGTCCTTGTGTTGA
>NC_051417.1:32951128-32951287 GCF_015228065.2 Penaeus monodon | reverse complement strand
ATGGTGTTGAGATCTTCTCTTCGGTGGGAATATTGAGGGCTTTAGTTCCCCGTCCGGTGTGGATTAATTCGCGGCGTCGTCGCCGTGTGGGAGAGGGTGCGTGTGCGGTACATTATCAGCGAATTGGAAGAATTAATGAATGCTGAACGAGGCTTGGGT
>NC_051417.1:32950377-32951009 GCF_015228065.2 Penaeus monodon | reverse complement strand
TGAAGCAAAGGGCAGCCAGCGAGGGATTTCCAGTCGGGATTGCTATGGTAGGAATGGGGTCCCCCGTCCCTCGCCCCTCCCCCCTCCCTTCGGACGCGCGCCGGCCCGCATTCACGCCGCCAGACACTCGACCTCTCTCTGGGCCTACACGGACCCGCGCGCACGTTATTTTTTGGCGATTTCTGTAGTGCTGTGCGATGGACAGAACGGTGCGACAGAGCAGTGTGAATCCCGTGCGCTGAAGGCAAGGGAGGCTGCTGCGAGATGTGTTCGTGAGATTTATTACCCGTGCTGTTAACTGTAGTGTGGAAGAATGTAAAAGCAAGAACTAGGCCTAACGTTACGTGAGGGAAGCGGTGCGAGGGAACTCCCGCCTGAGCCTAGGCCTGCAGAGGTCGGCCGCAGTGGAGCGGGGTGTTGGTGCGGGTGTTAGCGACCTGCGGCTGTTGGCGGTGCATGCGATAAGATAATGCTTTGTTGTGTAGGTTTATCACTCTCTCCACACCCTCGCTCACACCTTGCACAGTTGCAAACTCTGTGCGCGTGTGAGGCCACCTTGTGCTGCGGCGTCGGCGAGAACAGAGTTCCCGTTTACTGGGCGAGCGAATCCCGAGTGGGCCTCGAGGGAGCGA
>NC_051417.1:32947592-32949933 GCF_015228065.2 Penaeus monodon | reverse complement strand
GGCATATTATGTGCCTACACCTGCCACGCCAACTGACACAGCATTGTCATCCGAACTTCCGTGTGCACCAATCCTGTCTCCATTCGCTCTCGCCTTCCCAACCCTTGCCGGGTTCCATCCTCACGCATCACTCGTAGTATTCTCAATATTCGGATATTGATTAATTCATTTTAATGTTATATGTTTTATTGTGTTCCAGCGATGTCCATATTTTCAGTGATTGATATTCTTTTTCTATTGTTTATTGCCTCAACTATTGGTTGTGTTATGTATAAATATGATATGGAAATAAAGTAAAGTCATATTGTAGTTGATAGTTAAGTTGATAATGTAATGTATTTTTGCCCTCATGGATATTTAATGAGTTGAATTTCTTTCAAGATACCATATAATTATAGATATTTTAATGTCACGTACAGTAAGCATAAATACTTTGTTACCATATAGGCACATATACTTTGCTACCCTCTAAGCATAGATATTTCTCTGAAAGTCTCGAGAGCGCAGGATGCTAACGGCCGGCCTTCCCTTCCAGATAGTCCTCACGCAATGGTCGAGCCGAGCATCCCGAGCCACATGGAGATGGCACCTCATGCATACACTTCCCCGGTACTAGTGGCCCCCCGGGAGCCCCCCAGGTTCCCGGTATAGGGGGTTTGGCACAGGAAGAGAGAAAAGGAAACCCCTTTCTTCAGCCTCTTCAAGAACGCGAAGGAAGACCGTGGAACTCGTTGCAGAGGAGAACAACCGTGGATGCTGCCTATGCATCGTGTCGTGAAATCTAAGTGCATTACTGCAAATCATGTGATACTGTTGTGGCCTCCCGTGACCAGGTCTCAAGGCTTATCATGACGCTATGTACTCTGTCAGTAGTCCATGGATAGATAGACTCACAGTGTAAGCTTTTTTAACTTTGCCTTAATGCAGACAGAGAAGAGGGTCACTTGAAAATTAGTGATTAGTTACAGAAAAGAAAAGAAAAAGGAAAGGCAGGGGACGAAACCAGACAATCCTCCGATTTTTGTTCCCTTGGCACTTGCTCAGAGTGCCATACAGCCAGGAAGTGAAATTTAAGCGCGGGTCAGGAGAGGTGTTTTAAACTGGCTCTGTTCGTGCTGCTCCCGTCATTCCGCCACCGTGGCAGGGGTGGGCGGGGGCACGGCGTTGGCAGGGGGGGCGGCAGGCCCTGATAATATGGCCGACTTACAGGACAGACAAGTTGTTTTTGATCGCCTCAAGCGTCGTCTTTCAAACTACCGGCAGAATCACAACTCTGTCACTCAGCGATACGATACTTCCATTGACTTGGTGTACTCTAGTGAGCAAAAGCAGACATCGATTCTGAAGCAAAGGCATATCGAGTCCAAAGCGAAGAAGTCCAACAAGAAGACAACCGATAATAAGAAGCAGGATAATTCTTCCTTGCTAGCCACGATGGGGGTGAGTAACGTCGGGGAATCGTGTATCAGTTTCATGGGAGGTTGTGGTTCGAGGGGATTCCGATTTTATTTTTTTGAGATTTGTGATATTATTCAAGGAAATATAATTTTGCTCTGTTATTTTAGGTCCTTTTTTAGACATTTAAATTTTTATAAACAATAGCTTTTGAGCTGGCATTTTTCTCACTGAGCTCTTGCAATAATCCCTCCTCCCTGTTGCAGCAATCGAAGATGCTCGCCCGCGGGCACGACCAGACCACGTCGTCTGGCGAGAGCCACGAGAACGAGCCAGCGGCCAAGAAGCAGCGGCTCAACAACGGAGCGCCCCCGCACGGTGGTCCTCACGGCGCCACGCACGCTGCCACCTCCCATGGCGGGCCGCCCCATGTGGGAGGGCCCCAGGCGAGCGGGGCCGCTGGAGACATCAACAGTTTCCAGATGGTGCAGCAGCTGCCCAACATGAAGAAGACCAACTCGCCAGTCCCCGCGGGCGCAGGTCCGGCGGGCGCCACTACCTCGGCCTCCAATGGCCCCCCTGTAGAGGATGTCAAGAAGGAGCAGCAGGACTTGGACATTGCTCTCTTAGATGACATTGAAGACTTTAGTAACATTGGTGATATTGAAGACATGGGGATTAATTTTGACCAGTTTATGAGTGACCTAGATTTTGATAATATCAAACAGGAAAATAGTAACTCTGGTTTGTGTGACCTTGTGAAAGAGGAATCCGCGGAGAATTTGTTTGATAACGAGCCCTCGAGTGTAAGTAGTGATAGTGGTGTTGCGAATGGTAATGCTAGTGCCCAGAGTCCCCAGGTAACTATGAACAAGGCCGGGGGGACGTCCACGACCGCGGCCTCCCCCGTGTTCCCGCAGTACCCAGGAACTCCCCCAGTGTCTCA
>NC_051417.1:32947171-32947528 GCF_015228065.2 Penaeus monodon | reverse complement strand
TCTGGCTCCCCGACGCCATTCTCTGCCACCAGCAGCGTGCCAAAAATGCGTGTGACCATGAACATGGGTCAGTCGGACATGATTCCTGCGGCCCAGACTCTCAAGCAGATGGCCGAGCAGCACCAGATCAAAATGGTGTCGTCTGGACCTAACAACGTGCGGCCGAGTTTCCCGGAATACCAGTTGAATAACATGAACAATCCTGCCGCTGGAGGCATGATGATTCAGCAGGGTGGTATTAATAATCAAATGTATAATAGTAACATGAATCAAACCAATGCCATGTACAACAATCAAAATAGTGGGATGAGTGAGATGGAAATGAAGAAGCACCAGATGATGCAGCAGCAGATGGTT
>NC_051417.1:32946569-32946878 GCF_015228065.2 Penaeus monodon | reverse complement strand
CAAATGCCCGCGGGCATCGTGGGCGGCTACCAGAACCGCATGTCGCCCATGGGCTCATACCCCAACACCTCCCAGCCTGGCACGCTCAATCCTCAACAGTACCAGATGCCGGGGGCGATAGGGGGCGTGAGAGGGCCGTTCCCAGGGGGCCCTCGGGGGCCGTCGCCCATCCCGCCGGGATCGCAACCAGGGGGACCCTCGCCCATGGCTGCAGGTGGACAGGTGAGCATCAGTGTCTGCTCTTGTTTGCTCTTATTTCCCTCTGTGCTTGGGATGAAGATGGCCGAAGGCAGGTCTTTGAAGCCAGCC
>NC_051417.1:32945640-32945785 GCF_015228065.2 Penaeus monodon | reverse complement strand
GGATAGACAGTCGGTTGGTTTTTTTCTGTCGTCACCTTAGATTTGTAGATGGGGGGGGGGGGTCTTGGGCGTTTAGTTTTCCTGTTCGAAAAGGTGTCTTGGAAACCGACGATTTTGTATTGAAATTAATGGGGAAAATGCAACG
>NC_051417.1:32942192-32945016 GCF_015228065.2 Penaeus monodon | reverse complement strand
GGTTTAGACTATATCACCAGGTTAATGAAATGAGGGAGGGAGATTTTATAGAAGCTGGGTTCGTTTTACCCGGGGGAAGTTCAGCCAACGGCAGTTAATCATTCTTCTCCTTCCTTCCTGTGCAACAGCTTGGAGGTCAGATGGGCGCGGAGGGCAAGATGAACAACGAAATGTTCTACCAGAGCCAGATGCCCGGCCAGTACGGGCAGCCGCCGCGCTACCCGACCCAGCAGCTGATCGGGCCCGGGGGCATGATCCGCCACGTCAACCCTGCGGGCGGCCAGATGATGGGCCAGATGTCCCGGCCGCCCCCGCCGGAGTACCGGCAGGTGGCGCTGATGCCCCAGCAGTCCATTATGGGCCAGCCCCTAGGGCAGCCCATAGGCCAGATGGGCCAGGGCATGGGTCAGATGACTTACCCAGCCATGCGAGCGGGCATGAGACCAGGCATGGTGACGGGCCCCATGGTCAGCATGGGCTCGGGGCAGATGATCGGCAGCATGACGCAGCAGACGTTGCCGCCGAATATGCCCACCATGAAACCAGGCATGGTACCTCCCACCACTACCATGAACCCCTCAGTCAGCATGGCCAACAGCACCATGACCGGCGCCTCAATGGCCACCATGACAGTAGGCACCATGTCCGCCAGCAGCATGAACAGCAGCATGGGCCAGGGGGGCTGCGGCGGGGACGATGGGGATGGTGACCCGCTCGCCCATAACCAGCCAAGGCATGCTGCAGCGGCCGCGGCCCCCCAACGTCAACATAGGCCCTGGCCCCGGGGGACTCAACATCGGCACGCAGATGCCTCCGTCGCGGCCCGAGTGGCGGCAGATCATGATGCAGGGAGGCCAGGGCAACATGCAGATCGTGGGGCCCATGAGACCAGGCTACCCGCAGCAGCAGCCCCAGCAAGGTAGGGAATAAACCTCCACCTTATTTGTGGCTAACTGATTTCATTTTTATGGTGGAGATAATTCCAGGGTGTGAAATATTCGTAGGATAATTTTGTCTTGTTGTAGAATGTAAATTTTGCAAGATTTATTTACTACAGTGGATGTTTTCTAGGTTATGAATCATGTTTGTATTTGATTCCAATATAGTTCACAATAGTGGCAGAAGATATTTGCATTCAGTGAAGTTATCAGAGCTGATATTAATGCTCCTTGTATAGGAAACGTGGACATAGCATTTCGGGTAAGATTTCACGATAATTTTGGGCTTGAAGAGTAAAATTGCTTGGATGTTTCCAGGAGGAATGATGAGCCAAGGAGGGCAGATGATGGGGATGCAGCGGCCAACCAATCAGATGATGAACATGATGGCCATGCAGCAGGGCCAGTCCATGCAAGGAGGGCCTGGTATGCAGGGAGGTCCTGGCATGCAACCAGGACCGGGAATGCAACCCGGGCCTGGGATGCAGACCGGACCAGGAATGCAACAGGGGCCCGGAATGCAACCTGGAATGCAAGGAGGACCAGGAATGCAGGCTGGGCCAGGGATGCAAGGTGCCCCTGGAATGCAGGCTGGGCCAGGGATGCAACCGGGCATGCAAGGAGGCCCAGGTATGCAAGGCGGCCCGGGCATGCAGGGTGGCCCAGGCATGCAAGGAGGTCCAAGAATGCAAGCAAACATGGTTGCAATGAGTCAGCAGACCCAGGTAAGCATTTCTTGCAATGTTGCTTATCAAGTAGAAAATATCATTTAGTTCAACACAGTTGTGTGGGTTTGGTAGGAAGCTGGTTCACATCACCATTGGTCGAGTAGACAAGCACTCCTGGCTTAGGTTTTGGGCTCATATTTCACATTGTGTCTGTAGAATTCCTTAAAAGAAAAAACATTTGACAGGTCTAACTCAAGTAAAATAACTCATACCAAGGTGCAGGTCGTTTAGAATCTGCAGATTGCTCCTCTTTTTTCCATTTTTAATTTGAAAGGATTATTGTGCTCTACCAAGCACTTTGGATTTTTTTTAGCTTTGAGACTTGTCATAATGTTTTGAAATGCTTGTTTATCCAGTGAAAATTAATTCTTTGATATTGTAGACAACTAATAATAGGTCAGTTACCAGTACTGTGTAGTTTTAGTAGAATAGTGTTACTTATTAACAGGGCCTTAGGGATCTGCCATGATAAGTTCTTTACTTTTCTGCTAGAGAGATTATTGTGTGAAATACTGAATATGTAGGTATGAACGCTACCATGCTTATACTTATGCAAGTATTCAGTGTCAGAATTGAAAGAACATGGCATCACAAGGCTTTATTTTTGGCCTTTGTGTAGTGTAGTGCACATACCCTTTGCGGAAGAATTGCAACGTATCGCCACTGAACTCACCTCTCCCTTCTGGGGAGATGGGACAGTGCAGAAGTCCTCCTCTTCTGTGATGCGATATCTTCGTAGTGTATGTCACCATGATGGCAAGGCTTAGCTTTGGATCATCCATTGCATAGTTGGACGTGAGAAATAAAGAACTTATCTTGATGTTACAGGCAGAATCAGCTAAGGTACGGCAGCCATCTCTTTCAAGTGTCAAAAAGGTAACATTGCAGTTGATAATAACCTTAAAGTGAGATAGGACGAACATGAATTATTGCTCAGCTAGAGCTTGATGTAAATGGAATGCTAATAGTGTCATGAATATCCCTGCAAATGAAAGACATTGCAGATTGCTGGAAATATCAGGTGATGTTTCCTGCAACACTGTAGTTGTTCAATTATTTATAAGACAAAAGGATTTAAAACAGTTGAACCAAAGGCTTGAGGTGGTGGTCCCTTGTAGTAAGAAACAGCATTTTTTGATAAGATACATAGCAGAAGGG
>NC_051417.1:32940688-32941894 GCF_015228065.2 Penaeus monodon | reverse complement strand
GTGCTAATTTCTTTAGTGTAAGAATCCTTCATGTCAGTTTCATGCAAAACTGGCTAAATCGTAAAAGTTTCCCCGCGGTCCAAGGTTTGGTATTGTTGACGTAAGGGAAGGTGACATCAAAGGGTGGGAAGGCTAGTACATTATGCAACTCTTTAATGTCAACTGTTCTGATTCCTCAATCCAGTTCAGGGCTCCTGGCAGCATTGCTCACTTTCTCTCTCTCTCCGTTTCAGGGTCGGATGGGGATGCAGATGAGTCAGGCTGGAGGGATGGGGGGTGCCCAAGTCACCTCTCAGTACCCAGGCCAGCAGGGGCAGATGACCACCATGGGTCAGATGCCCACCGGCCCCAACCAGATGATGGGCAACCCAGCGGCCCAGGGCAGGAACCCAGCAGCTATGTCGGGCATGGCTGGCTCTCGAAGTCCAGCCGCCATGGCTCAGATGAGTGGGACAGGCCACCCGATGAGTCCTGCGAACCGAGGGCAGATGGGAGGAGCTAGTCCTGTAAACATGGGCCAGATGAGTGGTCCAGGCCAGGCCCCCAGTCCAGCCAACATGGGTGGCATGGCCCATCCACGATCTCCTGCCACAATGGGCCAGATGCACCCTCGTAGTCCGGCTACCATGGGTCAGGGTGGACCCTCGAGACCACTCAGCAACCCTGGGATGGGTCAGGGTGGGCCCACACGGCCCCTCAGCAATCCAGGCATGGGTCAACAGCAAGGGCCGACGTCCCAAGCAGCTGCGGCTGCCATGGGCGCAGCAGCCATGGGAGTGCAGCCGCCTGGAAGCACAGCTGGTGCCATGAACCGTGGATCCCCTGGAGGAATGAACCAAAACCCCAGTGGTCCCCCCGGCTCCAGACCAGGCCAGAGCCCCATGAGCCAGGGACAGTCGATTCAGGCTCCAGGGAACGGACCGCAGGCTAATATGAACAGAGTCAAAAGTGGCCCTGCAGCAGTGAACAGTGGACCTAATGCACCTCAAACTTCAGTGGCCAGTCAAAGGTCAAACAGTGATGGTAATAACAGTGTACGGACATCACAACCCTCAACCCCCAACCCGCCCACCTCTAGCAGTAATGCATCAGCCGCAGACTTTGAATTTGACTTTGGTGATTTTGCATCATTGATAACTGACTAAGGTGGCTCTGGGGCCTGGTGACTCGTGTCACTGCTGTATATATGAAGCATTCCTGTAGAAG
>NC_051417.1:32936866-32940477 GCF_015228065.2 Penaeus monodon | reverse complement strand
ATGTAGTGTAATGAAAGGACTTGCCATATCACTTAGTGTTACTGCCAAGTATTAAACCCAAGACCACAAGTGCGGCCCAGTGTTGACAGCGGTGGAAGTGCTACATTCCATGATCCCTACAGCAGGGCAGAGCTAAAGTCTACACCCTCAGTATGCGGCATCCCATGAGTCCTAATCCAGCCTCCATGCTCACCCAACCTGGGTAAAACAGCTGAGGAGCAAAAGTATTCAGCCTTCTTCCAGTTTCATTGAATTTGTGTCAAGAATTGAGTGGGCTTGGATCAGGAGCCAAGATGCCTAGGTTGGTGTTCTTGTTAATGATGGCAATCCTACTTGTAAAGGACCTTCATCTTCCTTGGAAAAGATGGAAAGTGGGTTCAAAAGAGTAGCCGCCAGAGGCTTGACAAATCTGGGTTAATCATATTCCTCTCCATGACATGGGCCTTGGAGTTCATTGAAATCCAACTAGATGCAGTGTTTTGTTCAGATTTGATATTCATGGTTAGTAAGTCCTCTGTGAGCATCTATGTTGATTTTTATCAGACAAAGTATCAGTGCAAATGTTGAAAGAAGTGTGCATATGTTAAAAAAAGTATATAGGCTTGAACTGCAAGGTCCTATTTGTGCCAAGTATGTGTACAAAACTAATGATTTGTGACATAAACAAGTTGTATTGTTTAACAAAGACACTGTCCTCTGTTGTCAACTGAGAGTGTTGGTTCACTATGCCCCAGCAAGATGAATAGCTATGTACTCAATGTAGGTGATTTTGTAGACTTTTCCTACTATTGTAAATTAGGATCACAAAGAACACCCTTTTTTCTATCAAGTAGACTTTCCACAACCATCACTTCCATTTCCTCTCAGTATGTCTCCTCCCTTCCTCCACTACCACAACCTCCCCTTACTGCCGCCACATGTCCCACAATGCAGTTCAGGCCTTTGGGAGAGATCCGCCACTGTCAGTAGTGAGTAAATTAATTCGTCCAGAGGAAATCAGTTACGTACGTGTTGATGGGTTGACTTTGAATATTTACATTAAAATGACAATATTTTGGAATATCACCTAGACCTCCCAAATCCTGATTTCACTGCTAACAATTGAAGTGCAATGGTAAGATACCGAAGCTAAGCATGCCTTATTTTCCACTTGCACACATCTATCTCCCTAGCACCAACGGCAATGGATGTGGTAGCTGCGGCTCTTGTGGGTTGTGCTTGGACAGTGATTAGACACCAGTATTATCTTTACTAAACTCCAGCACACACTGCACTTGTTGATGCTTCTCCCATACCAATTTGCCCAAAACCATTAGTCTATGCAGTATTAGTACCATTGTTTATTTTGTCATAGTTAAAAAAGGATTTTTACCCTGAAGATTTTTTACAATTGAGTATCATCCCAAAGTATTTACAAGATATGGAGATTTAGGCATGAAAAAGCTTCACTTTAACACTGGAAAGAAACACAAAACTAAACTATTTTTATATGTGACTTGTGCAGCATAGGACAAGAAAGACATTGTGCTGAGTCTGCATTATTGCAACATATTCCTGTCATAGAACTTCTCTCTGTTGGGCTTTGTTGTGCAACTTGGTTATTATGTACAGCATTATCTTCACCCAGTGATTCTCAGGTATTTTTGCAGTGATACAACCCTCCAACTTATACATTATCCCCATAAATAATTATATATTTATTTCCTTCTGTAAACATTTCATATGCTCATTATTCTTTGATCAGCTGCAACGTCTCTTCAGTAGTTGTCATTATATTCTGGAGCCTATTCAGGGATATGACATTCTTCAGGTGCATTTCCTTCCATATACTTTTTTCTCTTGGAGTCGCACAACAAAACCAACAGAGGGGAAAGAGAAGCACGGGCCCTCTGCTGCAGTCCTGCAACGAGAATCACACCCTGCAGATGTATACCATATTGACCACAAGGACAGGAAAAAGAATGTATACTCTGAAAATGGAATTCTCTATATATATATATAACATTATATTCTTGTCAGAGTATTTGATGCTGGTCGTTCTTGGGCGTGCTTCTCTCAGTTGTCTGGGTGGCAGTACGGCAACGTGAACACAGGTCCTTCCTTGAGTGCGTGCTACACGTTCGCCAGTGTACAAACTTGTAGGTAATAGTCCATCATATAAAGGAATGAAGGGGAGATACTGACTTGTCCATTGGCATCATTTTCTTATTTGAAATCATGATATTTACGAACAAACTAAAAGAGGAAAAGAAGAACGAAAGAAAGAGAGAAAAAAAAGAGAGTTTTAGGTAAATGTTATATAGGCAAGACCATTCTTCCATATCATTTGTAGGTTCTCCAGAAAGTAGCGTCTGTGTTAAGAGGAAAATATGACTTCATGTAAGGGAATGATTTCTGGCCAGATCAGTAGTTGCCCATAAACACGTGCCTATGAAGTCAGTGAAAACATTGGTTGTGTAGCAAGTATCTTTTCCAGAATACATATTTTCTGAATGTTTGTTAAAGTTCAAAGTGTACAAATTAAGCCCTATTTTAAGTGGCAGTGTGTTTTCACTGATTTTAGGTACATCAGGTTTTATAATGCAAATTAGAAGTTTGTACATAAGTGACACAATCATAAATTATGAGACTTTGGTAGTTTGTGTCACCAACATTTGTTTTCCAAATTTCGTAGTGGAAGTGAGCCTTAAAAACCAACTACCCAAGGCTCATAATCGGTGATACTATCACATCTTTTACTGAAGATGGGCATCAAAGCATTTGAAAATACTTCTTCTTTCTTGACACTTTTTTACAAATTATTTTCGTTTACTGACATAGAATAAAGGATAGAAAAATTCATTATTTTAAATTTTTTTACAAAACTATTTTAGCATGGTAGTATTGATTTGGACTTTCGTAACCCTTGTTCTCTCCAAGTTAAAGCTCATGAAGACAAAATGAATTAGAATGACAGTTTAAGTAAGATTTAAAAAAGCTCATTTAAATGAATTAAAATGACACTTTCTACCTAAGGTGCAGCATGGCTTTTGCTATTGCATATTTAATTTTAATATCATATACAGGTTTCTTTAAATCTTCTTTGTATTTTCTTACTGTACTTATTTTATCATAGTTTTTATAAATATACATCAAAGGTGTGTTATTTTGTATAAGCATGTGTCTGCAACATAGTTATAATAGTCATCATTCAGAATAGTGAGATTCCAGAAGAGTCTGGGTTTATGTTTGTGAAATTTAATTTTCCTCTACTTCCACTCTGTACCTGTCATCTCATTTCCACCAAGTCATGCTTTGATTGCCCGGAGGAGGTTAATATCTGGAGTTCAGATGGAAATTTTGTCACCTGGGGTTGCCTATGGTCAGATTTCTCACTCCCTGTGATTCCCTGTGATCAAAGGTAAAACTGGAGAGCACATTAGATTTGTCTGAACTACAGGTGTACTCGAATCAGATTCTTCTCGTGACCCCCAGACAGTGCCGCACCGCCACCACGACAGTGTCTTGCATCACCTCGCATCGTTTCATCGACTGCACCCCAGCCACCTTTGAAATCTTGAAGCAGAAAGGCTGTGCTTAATGTCAGGACTTGAGAACAGTATTCCTTTTTA
>NC_051417.1:32935523-32936841 GCF_015228065.2 Penaeus monodon | reverse complement strand
ACTCTTTCACCCTTCTGGCTGTACTTGGTGCATTTTAATATTATTCCTTGTAAATATTTTACAGACAAGAGGCTGTTTTTATGCAAGCTACTGATTGTTCTGACTATCTCTACCATCACCTGTGATACCTGTGGTATTGAAGGTAATGAAAACCCAAGTCTGCCACACTGGGAATGATACCATTTGATTTTCCTTCTATTATCACCATTACTATTGTGTTAATTTTCCTAAGTTTAGCAGCCCAAGTGACAAACAAGAAACAAAGGTCGCTGAGGTGTTTGTACCACGATAATTGTGGTACAACATTTAGTTGAGGAGGCGGCTCTGGTAAACTCTGTGAGCACATTCCTCGATCCCGCCGTGTCTTGTTGGCTGGTAACTGGCATAGTGTAAGATATGAGGATTGCCGATACAGCAGATGGAAGCTCAAGGGGCACAGAAAATGAGCATTTCGTGAAGCAGAAACTTGCTCTAGAGATGCAGTGAATGACTGTATTCTAGGGCATAGGTTTAGGGGGAGAGCTGTAGCAAGAACACCACCAAGCCAAGGACGAAGAAACAGGAAGGTGGGTGCGGCACACTGACCCCCTGGCCACACCTGTGACCAGATGATCTCAGCCGACGTACTTAGGTCACAAAGTCATTTGCTTTGTATCATGTCATCCACCGGCTGGCATGCCATCCTTGCAGATATGTACATATTGTTGTCATTTCAAATGCAATAAAATAGTTTCGGTCATTTATGTCTATCAATTACCTGCTTATATATAAAATCTTTGTGGAGGGGTTGAAACAACAACTATATGAAATGAATTTATTACTGTATGTTCATATATACATAGTTTTTCATTATACAAAAGGGTTATATATAAAGTATTATATAAGTAACCAATAATGATAAAAAAACAAACTAACTAATGACACACCACTGCTGGAACTTATTTACAAAACTTATACATCTGGTCTTGGCTTCAACTTATTTGGGGTTATGCAGCAAAAATTCTAATCAGTAACAATAACTAGACCATTTTATTATCTGTACTTCATATACAACTTATCATAAAGACAGCACAAGTAGGGAGAACACAGAAACCAAGCAAAATAAAGCAATAAAAGTATTTTCAACATTTTAGTGCTTTTCTAGTGCCAATTCCAACAACTCGTTCATAGAAGAAAGAACTGTACGAGGGTCGTCCACAAGTCCTGCTAACACCATACCATTGTTGAAAAGCTGGAATCAAATGAGATTATTAAACACCTTAAATTTTATACTATATGTTCCACATCCTATCCACAATAACATTCTCTCATAGTTTAT
>NC_051417.1:32935023-32935505 GCF_015228065.2 Penaeus monodon | reverse complement strand
GTTCAAGGAAAATGTCTACCAATTTCTACTAATGTAAGAAACAAAAGCCAATGAAATAAGCTTTACCTACATTTTTACTCTGAAGCATATATTTTTTTAATTGCCTACAAAATCCCAATTACTTTGATATTCTACATTTCACTGATCTCTACAGCTGATTTAACAGTTTTATCTTGCCTCATAACCACTCTACGACTCACCTGCTTTGCTGTCAGTTCAGCCAATCGGGGATTGGTCTCGCGCAGACTGTTCAACTTAACTATTACTGGGTGGCTGTAAATGGAGAGGTGGAAGTTACTGTTTGAAGTATTTGGATATGTATTGAATTGAATAAGTAAATGCATCATATGAAAGTATAAAATAATTTAGTGTTAACATATATTTTATCTCTCAAGTTGAGCATGGAAAAAATAAGGGTACTTTATCACAAACAATTTAAGTGTCTTATACCACAAACAAAACTGAGTATTTAATTGTAGCTC
>NC_051417.1:32934454-32934991 GCF_015228065.2 Penaeus monodon | reverse complement strand
ACACCAGTTCAAAACTATATATCTATTACATATCTCCAATTACATGTCTTATCATTCTACAGCCACAAATCTCTTCATAGTCTTGATTACCAACTTACACCATATCCACATCTAAATTTAAAACAGAAAAGGTGTATAAAAGTTCACATATTTACTTAGGATTAATCTCCAACTGAGGCTGCAGGAGAGAGTATCTAGCTTCCTCTGAGACTTGAGTGAACTGCGTCTTTACAAAGTGCCTGGCAGCCCCCATCTCCTCCACCGTCACCACACAAGGATGAGTCTCTAAACGGGGTGTGGCCTTAACTGTCCAGCAACGGCCAGCTAGCACAGTCTTCAACCAGTTCATCAGTTCATTTGCCTCAGTGCGGCGCAGACCACTTTCAGCTGAAATGAGAGATAAAAAGTTTTCAAATTCTAGTGGGGACAGACAGACAAGATAGATGCACACTCTCTCTCCCTAAAACCAAATTAGCACGATTATTTTTTAAAGGCTTGCAAAGCCCACAAACAAGGATGGCTAAAAAAAGGTTAATC
>NC_051417.1:32933194-32933823 GCF_015228065.2 Penaeus monodon | reverse complement strand
TCCAATATCATTCTACCATTCTGAACAAGAGCTATTTGAACACCACCACCTCCCATCAAAAAGCGAAGATAAACGCAATACAATCCACAAAAACAAAGCAACGGAAATGAAAGCGTAATCCGAACAAACAAACCCTAATAACTCGACCCACCATCATCGAAGTTCACGTCCTCCTTGTCCTGCCTCAACTCCTTCTCGACGGACACGATCTTCCGAGAGCCAAACTGCTGCAGCTGCATGAAGACCACCTCGTCGTAGGATTCGTAGCAGAAGAGGACTTCCACGTTGCGTTTCTGAGGGGATTGGCATGTTTAGAAATTTCCTACTAAGAATTTGCTAAACGATGAAGAGGAGGAGGAAGAGGAAGCATGTCCATTGCAATATCCGTCATGAGGAGAGGTCGATGTTGATGAGAGGTTGTTAGCGAGAACTATATTCATTTTTATGTCCAATATATGTAGTCCCATACAGATTTGCTAGTCATTTGCTTCATTTCCCTAAAGTAACTTCTCATAGAAGTAATCTAAGTGAAAAAGAAAAAGAAACAATGAAAAAACTAACAATATGGAGTTGACCAAGTGTCATGCATAAAGAATGTATGGTATGACACCCATCCAGTCATCAAGAAT
>NC_051417.1:32932863-32932927 GCF_015228065.2 Penaeus monodon | reverse complement strand
TTTTTTCAATTTGGATTTTACCCATTTCATCCTTGGTTTACTCAAAAGACTAGTACTTAGAAGA
>NC_051417.1:32932192-32932341 GCF_015228065.2 Penaeus monodon | reverse complement strand
TATTTTGCAAAATGCCCTTTACCTGCATGGCTTTTGTAATAAATAAATAAAAAATCTTACATCGATTCTTCTGGAACTCAGGATCTAGAAGCTATCATAAATGTGATTAACAAGGCTAACAGTAACATCCAGTACTAGAATGTCCTGTC
>NC_051417.1:32931927-32932115 GCF_015228065.2 Penaeus monodon | reverse complement strand
CTGAGTTACCTCCTGAGGAGGTAACACAAGTTTGTAGAGTCACTAGAAGTTGTCATCCTAGATATTACCAATTCCCTATGCCAGTTATTACGAAAACATTCAGACTCAGTGTGATCTCCCACATGCAATTTGTCAAAATCCAAAAATCAACTACTAATTAATTGTAATCCATTGGATCCACGTGCAGT
>NC_051417.1:32931098-32931237 GCF_015228065.2 Penaeus monodon | reverse complement strand
CAGATCCAGTGGGTTAATTTGTCCAAAAGCTTTCAACTTTAAAGGCAAATATTCTGAGATGATAGAAAATTATCAGTTTCTGTGCCCACACTATTATACAGAATGCTAGTAAAAATCATATATGCCTCAATATTTAGAA
>NC_051417.1:32930122-32931058 GCF_015228065.2 Penaeus monodon | reverse complement strand
TGGGCTTTGTATAAGGAGTAGTTAATTTGATTTAGTTTAACAGCAAACCTTTCATGGATCTGCAATTTGGTGTACCACAAAGACCTCTATTGGTTCCTGTTTCATTCTTGATATTTTATAAATTATTTCCTTTATTACTGCCCCATCGGAAGATACAATATTCTATGTACATAATCATGATTAGTCTCTCCAACTGCATTTCACTGATTTAACTGAATGTTTTACATAAAGAGGCTTCATTCAATACTAAACATCTTTTTTCAAATGAAATTTAATGCTCATAACAACAAATGATATTTAAATAAAATATATCTATTTATTCAGTTATCATTTGTTTCTGAGAAATTTTGGGTACTGAATTGACATGGAAATATCTCTCAGCAACAAAGAAAATAAATTTGGTGTTTTATATATATCCATCTATTTTATCATAGCATAATACTACATAAATATTTGGGAATAACAATAACTATACTAGTGTGATTTACATGCAATGACACATTTTGCAGTTTAACTCCTTTACTGATATTCACATGTACGTATATTTGTCTCTTCAATCTAAACACTATACAGGAACCAGTCAATCTTTGTAGGTACCTACATACAAACATTATGATTTCCATGGCCTTTCTGTCCTTCCTAGACCTTTTATAATGAAGCCACTTGGTCTTTATATTCACAAAAAGCTGTCCTATATGCCAAACCTTAATCTCAACAAATGGCAGCATTGTGGGCACAAACATTCACTGTTTCTGGTGAACAGGAGATTGCAAATTCTACTGCCTTAATCAGCTTCACCAAATAAATACTTCATAGGTCTCCCTACCACCTTCATTTGGCTCATAAGTGACTTGGTTTGCCTTCACAAGACTGTGAATTGCTGAAAGTAAACTGACCAAAACCTCATTACTAGCTTCTGCAGCTTAAACCACTGGA
>NC_051417.1:32929459-32929541 GCF_015228065.2 Penaeus monodon | reverse complement strand
AGGTTAAGAACCCCCTCCTCTTGGTAGTTTATAACATTAATAACATTAACAATGCATTACATTTTGTTAGTCATATCTTACA
>NC_051417.1:32929187-32929252 GCF_015228065.2 Penaeus monodon | reverse complement strand
TTTCAAATAATATTAAATCACTCACTCAACTCTCTGTCTAGGCAGGTAATCTTAGAAAAAGATTT
>NC_051417.1:32925435-32925861 GCF_015228065.2 Penaeus monodon | reverse complement strand
TACTTTCAACAATACATTAATATCATCAACAACTAACCAACCTTAAGAGCTTCAAAATAAGGAGAGGACTCGGCCAATTCCCTTGACGGAGCTGCTAGATAGTAAATATCCTTTTGGTTTTCGGCCATGCGGCTGATGTACTCAGGAAGCGTAACTGCCTCTTCCGCTGGCTTGCCTGAGCTCTCGTACCGGAGAAGCTTGGCAATTTCTTCCTTCTCCACTTGCTCTTGCGCAGAGAGGATACCTGTCAATCAAACAAAGAGTTACCACAAATATCACATGATACATTCTTTAAAACAGATCTTTAATCTACATGGCTGATTACAGAAATAGCTTACATACAACAAAGATCTGTTTTCGAGACAAATGAGACTGTTGTTTTTGGAGGGCTGAATCAAAAAGGCTCCCCATGACACATGTCCTTAA
>NC_051417.1:32925097-32925379 GCF_015228065.2 Penaeus monodon | reverse complement strand
CAAAACTCCCGAATTAAATCTCACTTCACCTTCTTTGATGAAAATCCCGTAGTCGGCGAAGAACTTGGCATAGCTCTCTGGATCCTTCCGAGATTTGTCAAAGAGGAACCGGATGGCCCTGTTCTGAATGACGGTGCGAAGCCTCCGGATGAGAGCCGAGTCCTGGAGCAATTCCCGGCTCAGGTTGAGTGGAATGTCCTCGCTATCCACAACACCTGTTGATAAAGATTCATTACATGTGCTGTTCCTTTTGAAACAATAACATACTGCTGAAAATTACTT
>NC_051417.1:32924658-32924984 GCF_015228065.2 Penaeus monodon | reverse complement strand
GCATCTGGATCCAAGGGGTCATACATTTATTTATACTATTAATGTAATTCAACTTTGCTATGAGTTAGGCATTAAGTCAAAATATGAATATGAGAAGAAGAGAAAATAATTCCCTTTCTAGTCTAAATTTCGATTACACAAATGCTTCCAGCTTTCAAGACAATAAACTGTCCTTAGGTAATGATATGCTCCATACAGTACTGCAGTTCAGTGAATTAAAATTTTTAGTAAAAAATCCCATTTGAATGCTTTCCTCATTATTTAGCATTTCTGTACAATGTCACGATAACCTACTCATTAAAATATATAAATTCTGATCATCGAGG
>NC_051417.1:32924067-32924634 GCF_015228065.2 Penaeus monodon | reverse complement strand
TGGTTTTCATTCCTGTGACACTTCTAGGAAGAAATATGAACATGAACGAATAATTCCATAATGCAAAATGCAAAACATGTGCTCAACATTTTCATAGTACATCTTCATCCAAATTTTGAGAATGAAATGTTATTTGCATCTCTGACACTGTGAACTTACTCATTTCCACTCATACCTTCTGAACATCTGACTAGCCAACTGTGGAAATCAGTGTTTACTATCAAGGGAAAGATTCTTGTGTCTTATAGTAACAGATCCTGGTAGCTTTACCACTAACAGCTTATGAGTGGAATTATATCACAAAAACAATTTTTATTGAGTGTGACTGCATGCTGATGTTGATGACTTCTATTCATTAGTAAAATGACAAAATTTTCACCAAAAAACTACTGCTAATACTTGTAAAATATACAATGAAGCTTTGCTATTCCATTCAATTGCAAATCTGATGCACAACTGACAAAAATTTCATTACAGGGAAGTTATGAGTAGCTAACAAATGCAACTAACAGAAAATTGGTAGCAACTGTGATGCAAAACTAGCTATATTCAAACTAGGATGAGTTG
>NC_051417.1:32923393-32923741 GCF_015228065.2 Penaeus monodon | reverse complement strand
AAACAAACAAACTTCTAGGCAATTCTAGGTCTGAGAACAAAAAGGCCCTAAAGCCTTGTTAAGAAAAACACCTTTGAAAGTTTGCTCCGTTAATTGAAATTCAGTAAATAAGACTTCACAAAATACTTTTTTTTTCCTGCAACTTATCAATCTGTATTGCATTATTTTTTTCATTTTAAAGGCATAACGAAAATAACTAGTTTTTCATAATGGAAAACATATTTTTTAAACAATTTTTTGCTGATTATTCAGTAAATTAAGACATTTACTGCTGTTGCTGTTTAAACCATTCCTCCTAATTTGATTTCCAAATTTTTCCTACCATTTTATAGCTTAAAACTGAAAACA
>NC_051417.1:32922336-32923274 GCF_015228065.2 Penaeus monodon | reverse complement strand
CCATTTAGAGAAAAAAAAATTCCAGCTTTATGGTTGGTTTATCTCAAAATTGGTATTTTTGGACAGTGGCCCTTCAAGCTCTCGGGCCCAGAATTGAAATATCGCATCAGTTTAATCCTCTATGATATACTCAACTAACATATTCATAACATAAGGAGAGAGAGACACTGAAGAAGAGAAAAGGACTTGTATCGACAAAAGGACCCAGGACGGAAGGACGTGCGGCAATTAGGGTGATAAAATATGCTTAAAATAGCAAAGGACTTGTATCGAGTGGACAGACAAAAGGAGGGAAGGAGGGTAAATATGCTCGTCGAAATTTGATGACAAGCCAGGAAAATATAAGAATGGAGTACACTGAAAAGCTGATGAATAAAGAAAATGAGAAAGAAAAAAGTTTCATTATGAGGAGGAGGTAAATTATGAAATGTAATGGATAAGTACGAGGGAAGTAAAAGCAGCTATGAGAATAAAGAGGAGGTATGAAAATATTTGGAAGAGTTAGGAGTGTTGCTTTTAACAGACTGTCTAACAAAATCCTGGAAAGTAAAAGAATACCAAAATAATGAAAAAAATGTTCTGGTGCCAATTTTAAAGAATAAGGGTGATGTGCAAAGCTGCAGCAACATCAGAGATGTCAAGTTGATCAGCCACACCATAAAGTTGTGGGAGAGAATAGAAATAGCTAGACTGAGAGGCAAGGTCATAATCTGTCAGCAGAAATATGGCTTCATTCCAGCAAAGGGCATAAAACATGTGATTATGAATGAAGATGAAGAAATATACAGAAAGCCAGAAGCTACAATTTGTGTCTACAGAGGGCTGAGAGAAGAGTTATGGCATTGTATGAGAAAGTCAGGAGTGTTAGGGAAGTATATGAGAGAAGTGCAAGATAAGTATGCAGTAGGAATATTGGATAGGTTCAAGGCGGATGTGCC
>NC_051417.1:32920914-32922072 GCF_015228065.2 Penaeus monodon | reverse complement strand
TAATAATGGGTATATTACAGGGACGGCTCGAGTAAAACATACTGAAACAATGCCTTAGACAGGGGAGACATGGAAGTAATAAGCTGAACTTCTACTTGCCTTTCAGGAACCTGAGCCATTTTGGAAGAATGTTTTCTGCCTTGTTCATGATGAGAACACGGCGGCAGTATAGAGCAACACCGCCAACTCCTTCACGATTAAGGTCAAACAGCCCTGCAAAGAATGAGGTTATTGAGTAACTTTGTGACAGAGAAAGCGAAATAAAAAGAATGCTACGTGTGTCCCATAAACTTGGATGCTCATGTGAAATAGCATTAATATCCTTTTTTACTCTGATTCATAACAGGTATAAACTGACTAACACCTCTTCCAGACCTCATGCTGTATATTCTGAATTTCATACATCTTAAAAACACACAGAAAGCTAGGAATAAACTGATTTTCTGGTTAGTTAAAATACCCTTTACATAAAAAATAAGCCAATACCTCGACTGATATTCTCACAAAGTATATGCATCCTCTCTTCCCCCACCATTACAGAATAAGGTATCAACTAATGCAACATACCAGGCTTTCCTTCTGGGACATAGAGCACACAACGGAGATTTATGGGTGCATCAGTACAGTAGTGGAGAGTAAAGCGTGGCTTGTCATACGACGAACCCACGTAGCGGTAAAATTCCTCGTGCTGGGCAGGAGACACTTCTTTGGGGTCCATGAGCCAAATGGGCTGAATGCTGTTGGCTTGTTCACCATTCACTTCAATAGGGGAGCCTACAAAGCTACTGTATTTCTTGATGATGTCTGTGAGGAGAAATGGTAATTGGAACTCGAGCTTTAAACTTTCTGGGAAACAAAGATGATATTTGATATAAATATGACATAATATTTAAATTAATCAGAAATAAATATATGCATACCTTTGATTGTCTGGTCATCTGCAAACTCTCTATCTGCCACTTTTAGATGACACACAATCTTTGTTCCTGGCTCAACATCGCTGCACTCTTCAACAGTGTATTTACCACATCTGTGCAAAGATTACAGTTACAATTATTGCTCATAAAACTAAAGAATTTCTACATAACAAAAGAAAAACATAATCATAAAATTATATCAGCACAGGCAGAACATCAAGAGTCTGACAATATCTTCCAT
>NC_051417.1:32920557-32920665 GCF_015228065.2 Penaeus monodon | reverse complement strand
CACAATCAAATCAATATCACTGATGAAATTTAGAGAAAAAAATAGCTTTTCCTTCTAAAATAAAAGCAATTGAGAAATCTGGTGAGGTCAGTCTAGCCTTATACAGCC
>NC_051417.1:32920199-32920514 GCF_015228065.2 Penaeus monodon | reverse complement strand
TAAAAAAAATCATTAACATTTACAAGACCATTTTAGACCTGCAAATGTACACAAAGATAAATAAAAAAACAAACAAAAACTGAATGAGCGTAGAAGGTAATAAAAACGACTAATCAAACTTACCCGTCTGACGACCAACAGTAGCCGGTGCTGCCAGGAAGACGGGACTTCGTGTACACTTCAACCTTGTCGGCAACCATGAAAGCAGAATAAAAACCTACACCAAACTGACCGATAATACTCTGGGGGTCTGCACCACCTCCCTCCTGAAGCTGCTGGATGAAGGCCTGGAAAGGAAGACATAAAGAATTAAAT
>NC_051417.1:32919155-32920182 GCF_015228065.2 Penaeus monodon | reverse complement strand
TTCTTGATCTGTAAAAAGGCCCAAGATAATAACATGAAGAGCCCTTCCTTGACAAATTTGACTCGCGTTAATAGAGAAAACAGCTAATGCCCTTGTCCCGACTTGTGCAACAAACACCCATTAGTTGTGGAATTAAGTTCCTGGTAATATTGTGATAGTAACAATCTTATCAGTAAAACCCTTCAATTAGCATTTCATGTATGGTAACAGAATAATGCACTTTGAATTTCAATCAAAAACTTCACCATACAACATACTCAGATTAGGCCAATTGATTTTTTTTTTTTGGCCAATCTATATCAACACTGAAGTAAATATGCAAATAAGAAATATTTTAAACATGACAAATACTTTTTGGGCCAATAAAGTGCTAAATAAATACAAATAAATCTTTTGTTTTGCTGAAATTAGGCAATCTGGAAAACACAAAATATAACTTGATATCAGTAAGTTTTGTGATAAAAAAAAAGACTTGCCAACCCTATTTCTCTTAACAAAGTTGAGAGTATTTATATCAGGTAGTGTCGTATTCCCAGTCTTGAAAACCTCCTCTGCTCTTGCAATATTACCCCTTTTTTGTACTGCTTCTACCTGTCAAACCTAATGAATAACTATGAAAAATTGAAAAATTTACTAAAACTCTTTCCTTCCATTCTGATCTACTGCCCAAAAGACACCATCATGAATAGTACATCAACATCTACGGAGAAAGGAATAGTATTAATGCATTTGTAGACACCCATACATAGGCACTGTATGAAATGAAGTCTCTCTCTTGGCCTCTTCCCGAGTGCTAGGAACTGTTTGTGGCCTAATCCAGAGGCATCTGTGTGGCCTGAACTCCCAAATACTGGATCAGCACTTGGGCAACTTAGCCCAGCAAGCTACTGAGCACACATAATGCAACATGCGAATGAGGAGGGCATGAGCATACAAGGGTGCTCTCAGACCAATTGCCCGACAATGCATTGATACGTTTGCCTCAGTGCACTATACCTCATAACTGTAGCATATCAAAGAGGCCATT
>NC_051417.1:32918661-32919105 GCF_015228065.2 Penaeus monodon | reverse complement strand
TACACTGTCAAGCACTTTTGAATATACATACCCTTAAATCTTAATTTTCTTAGGGTAAATAATGTACGCTTCTCTCTTCACATAAAAGAAAGTTAATTGTAAACTAGTGGCAGACACTGGGAGGGGGGGGTCAAGAAATGGGTTTTAGATTCTATGCAAAATTACATAGTTATTTAAAATAGGAGAGATTATGACTCCTAATTTTGATTAGATTAATTTTCACCTAAATAGAGTTACAAGAAGCTAATATTTTTTGCACTGATTACTGTTGGCGCTCAAGTCACTCACACACATTTAAACTATATACCCATATATGATATTTCATTGCCTCGAAAGCTGTTAGAATTAAAACTGTTCAATCTCATTTACATGCAAATTTAACTTGTTTCCTTAGCATCATTCTGCCTTATAATAGCCTTTTTATAATATGATTATCAGTCTATT
>NC_051417.1:32917828-32918255 GCF_015228065.2 Penaeus monodon | reverse complement strand
TGCCAGCAAAGGGTTAACCCTTCCCATAAGAGTTTCTTATAAAAAAGGTCTCAGGAATGACAATGGATCTAGAGGAATTCACGATCAGGAGACTGATTAAAAAAAGCGAGAGCAACAATTCAGAAATAAAAAGTAACAGCATCCTTCAAGGCGAATGACCCTCAAAGCCAACATTCCTGTCTCAGGTTGTAAGTCACCCCTGGCTTACCTATGACCAAGAACACAGGCAGGCAAAGAAAACAGGAAACTCCAGCTTGGGGCCGTGGTTGCACAAAGGGAGGTCACCGAATCAAAAGGGTTAAGAACTGCATGCGAGCCAAAGCAGTCAAGTTCTAAGAAGCCTCAGAGGGAAAAGGGAACAAAAACTTTTAAATGTACTAACGGAACATTTAAACGTATAGCCACATTCCTCAGTTTGAAGGACTAT
>NC_051417.1:32916178-32917636 GCF_015228065.2 Penaeus monodon | reverse complement strand
AAAAAAAAAGCTTTTCCTTCTAAAATAAAGGGGATTGAGAAATCTGGTGAGGTCAGTCTAGCCTTATACAGCCATCTACAAAAACAAAATTCACAATAGGATAATTCTCACAAATCTAAAAAAAATAATTAACATTTACAAGACCATATTAGACCTGCAAATGTACACAAAGATAAATAAAAAAACAAACAAAAACTGAATGAGCGTAGAAGGTAATAAAAACGACTAATCAAACTTACCCGTCTGACGACCAACAGTAGCCGGTGCTGCCAGGAAGACGGGACTTCGTGTACACTTCAACCTTGTCGGCAACCATGAAAGCAGAGTAAAAACCTACACCAAACTGACCGATAATACTCTGGGGGTCTGCACCACCTCCCTCCTGAAGCTGCTGGATGAAGGCCTGGAAAGGAAAACAGAAAGAATTAAACTATATTTCTTGATCTATAAAAAGACCCAAGAAAATAACATGAAGAGACCTTCCTTGACAAATATGGCTCGCGTTAATAGAGAAAACAGCTAATGCCCTTGTCACGACTTGTGCAACAAACACCCATTAGTTGTGGAATTAAGTTCCTGGTAATATTGTGATAGTGACATTCTTATCTGTAAAACCCTTCAATTAGCATTTCATGTATGGTAACAGAATAATGCATTTTGAATTTCAATCAAAAACTTCACCATACAACATACTCAGATTAGGCCTATTAGATTTTTTTTTGGAAATCTATATCACCACTGAAGCAAATATGCCAATAAGAAATATTTTCAACATGACATACTTTTTGGGCCAATAAAGTGCTAAATAAATACAAATAAATCTTTTGTTTTGCTGAAATTAGGCAATCTGGAAAACACAAAATATAACTTGATATCAGTAAGTTTTGTGATAAAAAAAAAGACTTGCCAACCCTATTTCTCTTAACAAAGTTGAGAGTATTTATATCAGGTAGTGTCGTATTCCCAGTCTTGAAAACCTCCTCTGCTTTTGCAATATTACCCCTTTTTTGTACTGCTTCTACCTGTCAAACCTAATGAATAACTATGAAAAATTGAAAAATTTACTAAAACTCTTTCCTTCCATTCTGATCTACTGCCCAAAAGAGACCATCATGAATAGTACATCAACATCTACGGAGAAAGGAATAGTATTAATGCATTTGTAGACACCCATACATAGGCACTGTATGAAATGAAGTCTCTCTCTTGGCCTCTTCCCGAGTGCTAGGAACTGTTTGTGGCCTAATCCAGAGGCATCTGTGTGGCCTGAACTCCCAAATACTGGATCAGCACTTGGGCAACTTAGCCCAGCAAGCTACTGAGCACACATAATGCAACATGCGAATGAGGAGGGCATGAGCATACAAGGGTGCTCTCAGACCAATTGCCCGACAATGCATTGATACGTTTGCCTCAGTGCACTATACCTCATAACTGTAGCATATCAAAGAGGCCATT
>NC_051417.1:32915683-32916128 GCF_015228065.2 Penaeus monodon | reverse complement strand
TACACTGTCAAGCACTTTTGAATATACATACCCTTAAATTTTAATTTTCTTAGGGTAAATAATGTACGCTTCTCTCTTCACATAAAAGAAAGTTAATTGTAAACTAGTGGCAGACACTGGGAGGGGGGGGGTCAAGAAATGGGTTTTAGATTCTAAGGCAAAATTACATAGTTATTTAAAATAGGAGAGATTATGACTCCTAATTTTGATTAGATTAATTTTCACCTAAATAGAGTTACAAGAAACTAATATTTTTTGCACTGATTACTGTTGGCGCTCAAGTCACTCACACACATTTAAACTATATA
Organism: Penaeus monodon; assembly: GCF_015228065.2. Taxonomy (NCBI): domain Eukaryota; kingdom Metazoa; phylum Arthropoda; class Malacostraca; order Decapoda; family Penaeidae; genus Penaeus; species Penaeus monodon. The sequence continues at coordinate 32,915,820 of NC_051417.1, read as the reverse complement.
CCCATATATGATATTCATTGCCTCGAAAGCTGTTAGAATTAAAACTGTTCAATCTCATTTACATGCAAATTTAACTTGTTTCCTTAGCATCATTCTGCCTTATAATAGCCTTTTTATAATATGATTATCAGTCTATT
>NC_051417.1:32914102-32915567 GCF_015228065.2 Penaeus monodon | reverse complement strand
AGCAATAGATGATACATATTATAAAAGGCTTTATAAGGCAGAATGATGCTAGGAAACAAGTTAATTTGCATGTAAATGAGATGAACAGTTTTAATCAACGCTTCGAGGAAATGAATATCAATATGGGTAATAGTTAAATGTGTGTGAGTGACTTGAGCGCAACAGTAATCAGTGCAAAAAATATTAGTTTCTTGTAACTTATTTAGGTGAAAATTAATCTAATCAAAATTAGGAGTCATAATTCTCATTTTAAATAACTATGTAATTTTGCCTTAGAATCAAAACCCTTTTCTTGACCCCCCCCCCCCATTGCCATGTTACAATTAACTTTTTTTATGTGAGAGAGAAGCGTACATTATTTACCTAAGAAATTAAATTTAAGGCTATGAATTCAAATGTGACAGTGTATTTATAATGATTGTAGTTGAACTTCTCGTAACACAGCATCAAATGCTCTTGATATCTACAGTATAGTAAGGCACGAGGCAACATCAAGCATTGTCGGCAATTGTCTGAGGCACCTTGTGTCATGCCCTCCTCATTCGCATGTTCATATGTGGTCGTAGCTGCGGGCTAAGTTGCCCAGTGCTGACGTTTTGGAGTTCGCCACAGATGCCTCTGGATAGGCCACAAACATTTCTAGCATGGGAGGGCCAGAGAGAGACTTCATTTATACAGTGCTAGTAGGGGTTACAAGCTTATCTATTCTTCTCCGAATGTTGATGTTATTCATATGGCTCTTGGAAGATCAGAGGGGAAGAGTTTTAGTAATTTTTCATTTTCATAGTATCATTAGGTTTGAAGTAAAGCAGACAAAAAAGGGGAATATTGCAAAAGCAGAGAGGTTTCAAACTGGGAATAGACACTACCGAAAAATCTCTCAACTTGTAAGAGAAATGGGGGCAGTTTTTTTTTATCAAAAACTTACTGAATCAGTTATATTTGGTTCCAATTGCCTATTCAGCAAAAAAAAATTATTTGATTTATTAGCACTTATTGGCCAAATATGTCATGTTGAATATTTCTTTGGATATTGCTTCATGGTGATATGATTTCCAAAAAAAATCTAAAGGCCTAATCTGAGTTGTGTATGGTGAGTTTTTGATTGAATTCAAGCATTATCTTTCCTAATGAAATGTAATGAGGTTTTACAGATAAGAATGTCACTATCACAATATTACAGGAACTTATCACACTAAGGTGTTGTGCACAATCTGACAAGGGATAGCGTTTCTCTTAACGCGAGCCAATTTGTCGAGGTCTCTCATGTATTTTCTGGTCTTTTTAAGAAAGAATAGTTAATTCTGTTCTTTCCAGGCTCCAGCAGCTCGGAGGGAGGTGGGCAGACCCCGAGTATTATCGTCAGTTGGTAGGTTTACTCTGCTTTCATGTTGCCGACAGGGAGTGTACCGAGCCCGTCTTCCTGCAGCCGTACTGTTGGTCGTCAAGGGTAGTTTGATAGTCG
>NC_051417.1:32913923-32914059 GCF_015228065.2 Penaeus monodon | reverse complement strand
TGCATAATGAGGTCTAATATGGTCTGTAAATGTAATATTTTTAATTGTAGAATATCCTATTGTGATTTTGTTTTTGTGATGGCTGTATAGCTAGACTGACCACCAATTTTCAATCCCTTATTTTAGAAGGAAGCTT
>NC_051417.1:32913484-32913826 GCF_015228065.2 Penaeus monodon | reverse complement strand
GCCACGATTTTATTAAAATAGAATTACAATTCTCAAAATGGGAAACGGGGAATAAGTAAATTCTTGTGTTTATGTGTAACAAAATGAATAATAAATCACAGGGGATGCATGTATGTACTGCCAATGTTTATCAATGGTAAAGGAAGATATTTTAACTTAGTGTTGATGTGTGATTATTTATGATTATGTTTCTTTGTTATCGAATTCATTATTTTATGAGCAATATTGTAACGTATCTTTGCACAGATTGGTAAATACATGTGAAGAGTGCAGCGATGGAGCAGGAAAAGATGTGTGTCTAAAATGGCAATAGAATTTGCAGAGACCAACAATCAAAGATGC
>NC_051417.1:32911654-32913450 GCF_015228065.2 Penaeus monodon | reverse complement strand
CAAATCTCTCGTTTCCAAAATTTAAAGCTCGAGTCCATTACTTCTCCTCACAGACATCATCAAGAATCAGTACTTGTAGCTCCCCTATGAATGAAGGAACACCAACAGCATAGCCCATTTGCTCATGCCCAAAGAAGGTCCTGCCACACGGAATTTTACGCTACGTGGTCGTCGTATGACAGCCACGCTTCTCCATACTGTACTGATGACCTAATCTCCGTGGTGCTCTATGCCCAAAGAAAGCCTGTAGTGCTAGTATACTTATTCGTATGGGGGGGAGAGATGCTGCTTTGTGGATTCATCGGGTATGGTTTTTATTAAGGGTAGTACACCAGAAATCGTATTCTAGCTTTCTGTGTGTTTTTAAGATGTAGATTCAGAACGCTGGGTCTGGAGAGGTGTTAGTCGTTTAACTGTATGACAGAGTAAAAGGATATTAAGCTATTCACATGAGCATCAAGTTTATGGAACACGTAGCATTCTTCTTATTCGCTTTCTCTGTCACAAAGTACAATACCTCATTTTGCAGGGCTTTGACCTTACGAAGGAGTTGGCGGTTGCCTGTCTGCGCGTTCCATATGAACAGGAAAAACATTCCCAAAATGGCCAGTCTGAAGGCAAGTAGAAGTTCAGCTTATTATCCAGTCTCCCTTCTAGGCATTGTTTCGTGTTTCCGAGCCGTCCTGTAATATCCCATTATTATCCTGCAATCTTTGCGCTCTCACAAAAATTTCGCCCCAAATCTGCACTTCCTCTGCTCCTCTCTCCTTTGTCAGCCCAGTGGTACTACCCTTCCAGGCTCTCTCAACCGCTTCTAGTGTCCTACAATCTATGTCATCACAAACATTATAGTCCAAGAGATTTCTGCTAATCTGTAATCACACATTGCAAAAAAGTAAAATCAAGCCATCCTGTGAAGGACATCGCTTGAACCTATCCAATTCTACGCATACTATCTTGCACTTCTCTCTATACTTCCTAACACCTGACTTTTCATACAATGCAAACTTTCTCCAGCCCTGTAACACAAAGTAGCTTCGGCTTCTGTATATTTCTTCATCATCATTCTATCACAGCTTTTGCCCTTTGCTGGAATGAACCATATTTCTGCTGACAGATAGGGACCTTGCCTCTCAGTCAGCTATTTCTATCTCTCCACAACTTTAGGTGTGGCTGATCAACTTGCATCTCTGATGTTGCTGCAGCTTGCACATCACCTTATTCTTTAAAATTGGCACCAGAACATTTTTTTCTTTATTTTGGTATTCTTTTACTTTCAGGATTTTGTTAGACAGTCTGTTAAAAGCAACACTCCTACTCTTCCAAATATTTCATTACTCCTCTTTATCTCATAGCTGCTTTTACTTCCCTCAAATTATCCATTACATTTCAATGATTTACCCTCCCTCCATCATATCAAATTTTTTCTTTCTCATTTTCTTTATCATCAGCTTTCAGTGTATCATCTTATATTTCCTGCTTGTCATCAAATTTTGATGAGCATATTTACCCTCCTTCCCTCCTTTTGTCTGTCCACTCGATAAAAGTCCCTTTGCTATTTAAGCATACTTTATCACCCTAATTGCCGCACGTCCTCCGTCTGGGTCCTTTTGTCGATAAAGTCCTTTCTCTTCTCAGTGTCTTCTCTCCTTATGTTATGAATATGTTAGTGAGTATATCATAGAGGATTAAATGATGCGATATTTCAATTCTGGGCCCGAGAGCTTGAAGGCCAACTGTCCAAAAATACCAATTTTAGATAAACTACCATAAGTTGAATTTTTTTCTCTAAATGG
>NC_051417.1:32911159-32911594 GCF_015228065.2 Penaeus monodon | reverse complement strand
TGCAGATACAGAAAAAAAAAAAAAACTTGATGTGTAATGAATACGGGAAGTTATTTGTTTTCAGTTTTAAGCTATAAATGGTAGGAACAATTTGGAAATCAAATTAGGAGGATGATTTAACAGCAACAGCAGAAATGTCTTAATTTACTGAATAATCAGCAAAAATTGTTTAAAATATGTTTTCCATATGAAAAACTAGTTATTTTCGTTATGCCTTTAAAATGCAAAAAATAATGCAATACAGATTGATAAGTTTGCAGAAAAAAAAGTATTTGTGAATTCTTATTTACTGAATTTCAATTAAGGGAGCAAACTTTCAAGGGTGTTTTTCTTAACAAGGCTTTAGGGCCTTTTTGTTCTCAGACTAGAATTGCCAAAGAAGTTTGTTTGTTTTTTTCTTTTAATAAATTGATCATTCCTTGAGGGATGTTTATC
>NC_051417.1:32910599-32910984 GCF_015228065.2 Penaeus monodon | reverse complement strand
ATGATAAACATCCCCAAGGAATGATAATTTATTAAAGAAAAAAACAAACAATTCTAGGCAATTCTAGGTCTGAGAACAAAAGGCCCTAAAGCCTTGTTTAAGAAAAAACACCTTTGAAAGTTTGCTCCGTTAATTGAAATTCAGTAAATAGAATTCACAAATACTTTTTTTTCCTGCAACTTATCAATCTTTTATTGCATTATTTTTTTCATTTTAAGGCATAACGAAAATAACTAGTTTTTCATAATGGAAAAACATATTTTTAAACAATTTTTTGCTGATTATTCAGTAAATTAAGACATTTACTGCTGTTGCTGTTTAAATCATTCCTCCTAATTTGATTTCCAAATTTTTCCTACCATTTTATAGCTTAAAACTGAAAACA
>NC_051417.1:32909540-32910476 GCF_015228065.2 Penaeus monodon | reverse complement strand
CATTTAGAGAAAAAAAAATTCCAACTTTATGGTAGGTTTATCTCAAAATTGGTATTTTTGGACAGTGGCCCTTCAAGCTCTCGGGCCCAGAATTGAAATATCGCATCAGTTTAATCCTCTATGATATACTCAACTAACATATTCATAACATAAGGAGGAGAGACCTGAAGAAGAGAAAAAGGACTTGTATCGACAAAAGGACCCAGGACGGAAGGACGTGCGGCAATTAGGGTGATAAAATATGCTTAAAATAGCAAAGGACTTGTATCGAGTGGACAGACAAAAGGAGGGAAGGAGGGTAAATATGCTCATCAAAATTTGATGACAAGCCAGGAAAATATAAGAATGGAGTACACTGAAAAGCTGATGAATAAAGAAAATGAGAAAGAAAAAAGTTTGATTATGAGGAGGGGGTAAATCATGAAATGTAATGGATAAGTACGAGGGAAGTAAAAGCAGCTATGAGAATAAAGAGGAGGTATGAAAATATTTGGAAGAGTTAGGAGTGTTGCTTTTAACAGACTGTCTAACAAAATCCTGGAAAGTAAAAGAATACCAAAATAATGAAAAAAATGTTCTGGTGCCAATTTTAAAGAATAAGGGTGATGTGCAAAGCTGCAGCAACATCAGAGATGTCAAGTTGATCAGCCACACCATAAAGTTGTGGGAGAGAATAGAAATAGCTAGACTGAGAGGCAAGGTCATAATCTGTCAGCAGAAAATATGGCTTCATTCCAGCAAAGGGCATAAAACATGTGATTATGAATGATGATGAAGAATATACAGAAAGCCAGAAGCTACAATTTGTGTCTACAGAGGGCTGAGAGAAGAGTTATGGCATTGTATGAGAAAGTCAGGAGTGTTAGGGAAGTATATGAGAGAAGTGCAAGATAAGTATGCAGTAGGAATATTGGATAGGTTCAAGGCGGATGTGCC
>NC_051417.1:32908121-32909276 GCF_015228065.2 Penaeus monodon | reverse complement strand
TAATAATGGGTATATTACAGGGACGGCTCGAGTAAAACATACTGAAACAATGCCTTAGACAGGGGAGACATGGAAGTAATAAGCTGAACTTCTACTTGCCTTTCAGGAACCTGAGCCATTTTGGAAGAATGTTTTCTGCCTTGTTCATGATGAGAACACGGCGGCAGTACAGAGCAACACCGCCAACTCCTTCACGATTAAGGTCAAACAGCCCTGCAAAGAATGAGGTTATTGAGTAACTTTGTGACAGAGAAAGCGAAATAAGAAGAATGCTACGTGTGTCCCATAAACTTGGATGCTCATGTGAAATAGCATTAATATCCTTTTTTACTCTGATTCATAACAGGTATAAACTGACTAACACCTCTTCCAGACCTCATGCTGTATATTCTGAATTTCATACATCTTAAAAACACACAGAAAGCTAGGAATAACTGATTTTCTGGTTAGTACATACCCTTACATAAAAAATAAGCCAATACCTCGACTGATATTCTCACAAAGCACATGCATCCTCTCTTCCCCCACCATTACAGAATAAGGTATCAACTAATGCAACATACCAGGCTTTCCTTCTGGGACATAGAGCACACAACGGAGATTTATGGGTGCATCAGTACAGTAGTGGAGAGTAAAGCGTGGCTTGTCATACGACGAACCCACGTAGCGGTAAAATTCCTCGTGCTGGGCAGGAGACACTTCTTTGGGGTCCATGAGCCAAATGGGCTGAATGCTGTTGGCTTGTTCACCATTCACTTCAATAGGGGAGCCTACAAAGCTACTGTATTTCTTGATGATGTCTGTGAGGAGAAATGGTAATTGGAACTCGAGCTTTAAACTTTCTGGGAAACGAAGATGATATTTGATATAAATATGATATAATATTTAAATTAATCAGAAATAAATATATGCATACCTTTGATTGTCTGGTCATCTGCAAACTCTCTATCTGCCACTTTTAGATGACACACAATCTTTGTTCCTGGCTCAACATCGCTGCACTCTTCAACAGTGTATTTACCACATCTGTGCAAAGATTACAGTTACAATTATTGCTCATAAAATTAATGAATTTCTGCATAACAAAAGAAAAACAATAAATCATAAAATTATATCAGCACAGGCAGACATCAAAAGTCTGACAATATCTTCCAT
>NC_051417.1:32907678-32907865 GCF_015228065.2 Penaeus monodon | reverse complement strand
TCACTGATGAAATTTATAAAAAAAAAAAGCTTTTCCTTCTAAAATAAAGGGGATTGAGAAATCTGGTGAGGTCAGTCTAGCCTTATACAGCCATCTACAAAAACAAAATTCACAATAGGATAATTCTCACAAATCTAAAAAAAATAATTAACATTTACAAGACCATATTAGACCTGCAAATGTATGC
>NC_051417.1:32906390-32907626 GCF_015228065.2 Penaeus monodon | reverse complement strand
AACGACTAATCAAACTTACCCGTCTGACGACCAACAGTAGCCGGTGCTGCCAGGAAGACGGGACTTCGTGTACACTTCAACCTTGTCGGCAACCATGAAAGCAGAGTAAAAACCTACACCAAACTGACCGATAATACTCTGGGGGTCTCCCACCACCTCCCTCCTGAAGCTGCTGGATGAAGGCCTGGAAAGGAAAACAGAAAGAATTAAACTATATTTCTTGATCTATAAAAAGACCCAAGAAAATAACATGAAGAGACCTTCCTTGACAAATATGGCTCGCGTTAATAGAGAAAACAGCTAATGCCCTTGTCACGACTTGTGCAACAAACACCCATTAGTTGTGGAATTAAGTTCCTGGTAATATGTGATAGTGACATTCTTATCTGTAAAACCCTTCAATTAGCATTTCATGTATGGTAACAGAATAATGCATTTGAATTTCAATCAAAAACTTCACCATACAACATACTCAGATTAGGCCTATTAGATTTTTTTTTGGAAATCTATATCACCACTGAAGCAAATATGCAATAAGAAATATTTTCAACATGACATACTTTTGGGCCAATAAAGTGCTAAATAAATACAAATAAATCTTTTGTTTTGCTGAAATTAGGCAATCTGGAAAACACAAAATATAACTTGATATCAGTAAGTTTTGTGATAAAAAAAAAGACTTGCCAACCCTATTTCTCTTAACAAAGTTGAGAGTATTTATATCAGGTAGTGTCGTATTCCCAGTCTTGAAAACCTCCTCTGCTTTTGCAATATTACCCCTTTTTTGTACTGCTTCTACCTGTCAAACCTAATGAATAACTATGAAAAATTGAAAAATTTACTAAAACTCTTTCCTTCCATTCTGATCTACTGCCCAAAAGACACCATCATGAATAGTACATCAACATCTACGGAGAAAGGAATAGTATTAATGCATTTGTAGACACCCATACATAGGCACTGTATGAAATGAAGTCTCTCTCTTGGCCTCTTCCCGAGTGCTAGGAACTGTTTGTGGCCTAATCCAGAGGCATCTGTGTGGCCTGAACTCCCAAATACTGGATCAGCACTTGGGCAAACTTAGCCCAGCAAGCTACTGAGCACACATAATGCAACATGCGAATGAGGAGGGCATGAGCATACAAGGGTGCTCTCAGACCAATTGCCCGACAATGCATTGATACGTTTGCCTCAGTGCACTATACCTCATAACTGTAGCATATCAAAGAGGCCATT
>NC_051417.1:32905894-32906340 GCF_015228065.2 Penaeus monodon | reverse complement strand
TACACTGTCAAGCACTTTTGAATATACATACCCTTAAATTTTAATTTTCTTAGGGTAAATAATGTACGCTTCTCTCTTCACATAAAAGAAAGTTAATTGTAAACTAGTGGCAGACACTGGGAGGGGGGGGGTCAAGAAATGGGTTTTAGATTCTAAGGCAAAATTACATAGTTATTTAAAATAGGAGAGATTATGACTCCTAATTTTGATTAGATTAATTTTCACCTAAATAGAGTTACAAGAAACTAATATTTTTTGCACTGATTACTGTTGGCGCTCAAGTCACTCACACACATTTAAACTATATACCCATATATGATATTTCATTGCCTCGAAAGCTGTTAGAATTAAAACTGTTCAATCTCATTTACATGCAAATTTAACTTGTTTCCTTAGCATCATTCTGCCTTATAATAGCCTTTTTATAATATGATTATCAGTCTATT
>NC_051417.1:32905054-32905488 GCF_015228065.2 Penaeus monodon | reverse complement strand
TGCCAGCAAAGGGTTAACCCTTCCCATAAGAGTTTCTTATAAAAAAGGTCTCAGGAATGACAATGGATCTAGAGGAATTCACGATCAGGAGACTGATTAAAAAAAGCGAGAGCAACAATTCAGAAATAAAAAGTAACAGCATCCTTCAAGGCGAATGACCCTCAAAGCCAACATTCCTGTCTCAGGTTGTAAGTCACCCCTGGCTTACCTATGACCAAGAACACAGGCAGGCAAAGAAAACGGGAAACTCCAGCTTGGGGCCGTGGTTGCACAAAGGGAGGTCACCGAATCAAAAGGGTTAAGAACTGCATGCGAGCCAAAGCAGTCAAGTTCTAAGAAGCCTCAGAGGGAAAAGGGAACAAAAACTTTTTAAATGTACTAACGGAACATTTAAAACGTTATAGCCCACATTCTCTCAAGTTTGAAGGGACTAT
>NC_051417.1:32904941-32905023 GCF_015228065.2 Penaeus monodon | reverse complement strand
GGCTCTTGAGACCCTTATCCTCTTTATCCTCCTACCTAAGTTTCTCCTCAAAAGAAAGAAAAGTAAATCTAATTCCCCCCCC
>NC_051417.1:32904625-32904915 GCF_015228065.2 Penaeus monodon | reverse complement strand
GATAACTCGTATAAACATCCTAATTTCTTTCCCAACGTTACCTTTGACCCCGATCGTGCAATGGTTCCCAAATTATCCATGAGCTCCTCTTTGGTCATTCCAATGCCCGAATCCTGTATGGTCAGCGTTTTGCTGTACTTGTCCGTTGTGATGTGGATCTTCATGGTGGCTTCCGAGCTGTCCAACTCCGTCCCCTGAATAGCCAGGTATCGGGCCTGAGGGAGAGACAGGTGTAAGGTGCTTCTGCAATCTTTCTTTGCAGAGGTTGAGGATTAGTTCTTTGAAGGCAA
>NC_051417.1:32903280-32904353 GCF_015228065.2 Penaeus monodon | reverse complement strand
CACTTCAATATATCTCCCAAACGTTCAGCCCCTAAAGCCTACCTTCTCAATAGCATCGGAGGCATTGGAAATCAGCTCTCTAACAAAGACCTCTTTTTCTGAATAGAGAGACTTTGCCACAATATCCAACAGCATGCGGGTCTCGGCTTGGAACTCGTAGGTTTTGTCGTCATCTGCTTTGACTGCCTCTTGCAGCCTCTGAGTAGTTAAATGGAAGTTCCTGTGTAGGGGTCCTGAGTGTCCATAATTGCCTGAAAGAACAAATTTATCATGTTAAAGAAAAGAAAGAAATGATAAGTATTTCCCTTATACCAAGTCAATTCATAGAATCGTTTAAACTTCAGAGAATTCTTTATGCAGACTACCAGACAGATGTATCGAAATAATACATTAATATTGCAATTTGCTTATGTCTGTTCGGCTGAAAATATTATGGTCCCCTGATTATGAATGAAGAGGGAAAAGAAATATAGATACTGTGTCCTAGAAAAAGGCCAAGCAACACTTTTGGAAAATATAGTCGTTGAATTTTCAAATAAGGAGGAATAAAATTTTGGTTAATAAATGTTACCAATTCACCTGTAATGACTCGAGCACTTGTCATGGCTTTCATATGACACAAATCTACACCATATATATTCTGAGAAGGAATATCTTAGACTGGCCTTATCTGATGATGAATTACTAAGGACTTCTACTTTGCTGGAACATACATGGTGAAGGTTTATTGGCCTTTGCAGAAAGCACTGATGGTCTAGCAAGATTTTAGGACAGAATAGAGGTCTTGAAGAGAAAAATCCTATTCTGAAAAACAATACAGACCCCTCTGTGATATCTAATCTTTTGACCAGTCTAAGAGCTCCTTTTATCCATATCAAAGTCCCTTGAACTGAGCATAACCTCCTATGACAAAGGATATTTTGGAGGATAAATTTAGGTTATATGGCAGGATGAGTTTAGTTTCTGGTGTGTAACTAAAACTAACGAAAACCATAAACAAACATACTATTGTGAAAAATAAAGGAAAGGAAACATTTACAAATCAAAGGTTGAAACACTAGACTAAAATTAAG
>NC_051417.1:32902342-32903086 GCF_015228065.2 Penaeus monodon | reverse complement strand
TGTCCCCTGTGTCCCCACTAATATAGAACCAGTTTGAACATTATCTTGATACAATGTATGTGGTGGTTTACTGGCCTTAGTCCTACATGGATGTGATTCTAGGTTTGAGAATTAGCTGCCTTTTAGGAATTCCTTCCTCTAACCAAAACCTCAAGCTTGCCGGTACTCCCTCAGTCCAGTCAAGCAAAAAATGAAGAAAACGATGCTAATATTGGAAACAGGTGGCATTTAATGTCATCTACCATTCCTTGTCATCATTTCTGTTTTATTTTGCAAAGAAACCAAAGTATTTTACCAAATGCCCCGTGCAGTGCCTAGCCATGACAGTTTCTCATGTCAAGTGATTATTACATTCTAATTGCCTGATTAATGAGCCAATTAGAATATAACAGATAATCACCTGACATTAGAAGCTTCCATGACTAAGAATTGCACAGGGCATTTGGAAAATTATTTTGACTTCTCCACAAAACATCAAAAACACGATGATAAAGCACGGCTGACAGTACTCCAAATTCCTTTCAAACACAACCACGAATGTACCAACGACCTAACGACCTGCAAATTACCCTTCTGAAATTAACATTAAAGTCCCAGAATTAGTGTATGCAAGCAATAACTATAGCTAAATTACTGAATGATTTATCCAAATTTTTGGCTTTTTTTCTTGCAATTCCTATGGCATTCAGCAGCTATTGGGAAAGATAACTATAATATATGTTTGTTTACCCCAGGAATGAATTC
>NC_051417.1:32901718-32901874 GCF_015228065.2 Penaeus monodon | reverse complement strand
CAAAATAATACTGTGTTTACCCAAAAACCCCTGTCAAGTGTCATTTCTGAATTCACAGTGACAATAACAATAAAAACCTAATGGAAATCTTATATATATATATCAAAGTGATTATATTTATGGTAACATAATGCCTATTGACTAGTTGGTATTTTG
>NC_051417.1:32901153-32901225 GCF_015228065.2 Penaeus monodon | reverse complement strand
GACTAGTTTTATAGGAGTTCGGGTCATGTGCACTGTGTGGAATTCTCGCTCTACCCACAGCAATGTAGAGAC
>NC_051417.1:32900674-32901040 GCF_015228065.2 Penaeus monodon | reverse complement strand
GAGGGGGTTGCAATATAGCAACTGTGATTGCAGCAATGTCAAAAAACACAACTGATCAGAACTCCCAGAAAAAGTCAACAGACATCCTAATAAGATACCGTAAACGTAGCCACAGTCTATATATATCCTTAATAAACTTGAAGGCAGGATATTCTCTTTATTTTAACTTTACTTTTGCCATTAATGTATCTCATGCTGTCACGACATATTACATTAAATATCCTAAAATTCTTTCCTTTCTTATTTACCAATTACCGTAAACATTTTTTGCGAATTACCATAATTCAACACCTACAGAACAAGAACTAACACTTGCAAGTTAACATGCCTGACCTAACCACCAACAGCTACTGAAATTCAACAACC
>NC_051417.1:32900322-32900595 GCF_015228065.2 Penaeus monodon | reverse complement strand
CGCCGGAACATCCCCACACCACACGGCCACACTCCCCCCCTCCCCCCCCAGACAACGACAACGTGAATCACACCGGTTCTTACTTAAGCCATATCTCCTCGACCTCCCTGACAGAGCTGACAAGGCCCCCGCGGAGAATTTCAGCGAGGAGCCGAGAGAAAGCCTCCTCGCCAGCGCAGCCGAACCCACGCGCAGAGCCATGTTTGTTGTTGTTGTCGGGCAGACGACGCGGAGCTTCTGCCGGCCGCCGATAGAGGGTGCTGGGCTCGGGCT
>NC_051417.1:32899987-32900118 GCF_015228065.2 Penaeus monodon | reverse complement strand
TAAGATTTTATTTTTTGAAGTTTTAGGTTTGGTCGTGATTAAGTTAAAAATTTTGTTGTATTCGACCATGTTATACAACGCGGAGCTTCTGCCGGCCGCCGCTAGATGGTGCTGGGCGCGGGGTTATTTAA
>NC_051417.1:32899789-32899951 GCF_015228065.2 Penaeus monodon | reverse complement strand
TGTGTGTGAGGGTTTTATAGATATTTTTTGCTCTTGATTGTTCTTTTTTTTTTTTTAGCTGTTAGGTTTGGTAGTGATTAAGTTTAATTTTGGTGTATTCACGGCCGTCGCTAGATAGGTTATTATTATTTAAAAAAACAAAAAAAGTGTGTTTTTAAAATA
>NC_051417.1:32899056-32899758 GCF_015228065.2 Penaeus monodon | reverse complement strand
CGCTTTTAGGTTTGGTAGTGCTTAAGTTAAATTTTTGTTGTATTTGGCCATCACTGATATACGACGCGGAGCTTGTTATGTAGATTCTACAGTAGATGTCATTCTAGATTTTTTTTTATAACGATTTTTTTTTTTTTTTACTTCGGTTTTATCGCCTTTAGGTATAATTGCATCTATTAAAACCCTTGATAGAAACGGTGCTGTTGTTATTTTTAAGGTTTTAAGATATTTCAATTTTTTATGATTTAATTACAGAGTTAATGATTAAAAACAAAAACAAAAAAAAGAAGATAATAATTTTGATATTTTTAATTTCTAATAATGTTTCTACTTTCATATATATACAGAAAGTGTGGATCTTCCGCCGCCAGGATCTATTTTTATTATTTTTTGCTCGAGAACTACATTTCAATCCTATTTCTATGACGTATCTATCTTTTAATATTCAGGTTTTATAACTGTTGTTCGCTGTTTAGTTTTGTCATATTTGTTTTTTATGTATAGCTGTATATCTCCAGAATCTCCAAAAGCTAATCAATGGGTTGCTTGCCTTTGGGTTACGCACCTATGGTTTAATTACAATCCGCCAGTAATCCTATAATTGCAATTCAGCAACAGTATTTGTTTTTTTTTTTCATGAAATATTATACTATTAAACCGCTGACAAAAATCATATGCTTATATTTCCTAATCTGTGAAGTT
>NC_051417.1:32894984-32895206 GCF_015228065.2 Penaeus monodon | reverse complement strand
TACACAGGTTACTGGTCTACCACATATAACAGTACAAAACCTAAAACATTATTTATTTGAACCTTTCTTTTTATTAGCTTTCTGAATCAGATAGTAGATAAAGAGACAGTAAATCAATTTGATTTATTTACCTATAAGCTATTGTGCATCATTATTTATACGTTGTATGTGTATTATAATCGACACATTTATTTGTATCTCTGTAGATATGCATATAAGATT
>NC_051417.1:32893669-32894248 GCF_015228065.2 Penaeus monodon | reverse complement strand
GTCGGATTGACCACAAGAGTAATCACTTTTAGTAGTATAGTCTATGATATGCTATATAATATAATTTGACAAAGACATCATTCTAGATTTATACTCGACTGGAAATAAAAACTTGTGGCCTTTCATGATACAAACTTTGACTTGAGGATAATCACTATAGTACGCTGATGTTGTTTGTGGTATTTGTAGGTATGAATATTATTTTGAATGTCCGTTTGAGTTGTGGTTATCCATTATTCAATCTATATATTCATTCATTTTATTCAGTTGAACTAAAGCCCTTAGTATGTAAAAGGAAAACGTATATTAAATGTTTCTGTTTATGAAACGTTTTCTTCTTTTACTGATAAGAATACTTTTTCTTCTTCTTGTAATGATGTGATTTTTTTTCTTGCTATGATAAGAATAATTTTTTCTTCTTTTTGTACTGATAAAAATACGTTTTTTCTTCTTGTATTGATAAGAATATTTTGTTTTTCTTCTTGTACTGATAAGAATACATTTCTCCTTTCTCATAAGAATGTATCTCAAAATCCAACGGCCTTTTTCCTCTCGGAGATCTTGAATATTTCACGCGGT
>NC_051417.1:32891485-32893646 GCF_015228065.2 Penaeus monodon | reverse complement strand
GTATTATAGAAAATTGTAGACTATTGAAAGGCAGACTCGTGAAAAAATCAAGGTTTTAAAAACAAAGGGAGTTAATTTCTTCTTGGTCTTTAGAATAATACCAAATTGATTTATGTATTTCGAGAGACAATGAATAATTTCTGCATCCGCGGCCCGCACATTTCCTCTCTGTGTCAGTAATTAAGAAACCATGTCTTAATTAATGGGAATCACATAGATTACAAGAAGTTAATTTGATTAGAATTAAATTATCGGGGTTCCATAATAGTAAAATATCAATAAATCATAAAAAGGATATGCGATCAAAGTAAGGATAAAGATTTAAAAAAAAATTATACAGCCAGTATTAAGGAGAATGTTTATTCTCATCTCTCAGTATATTTTGTACACAGTGGTTAGTACCCGAAAAAAGCGGATACATTTAACTTTTATTTTATTATGTACAAACTGACTTCCGAAATATTCACACACAAATATACATCAGACAGAAACACAGAACATATTTTGCACGTTTTCAATATTTACTTTTTATGTCCTTTGAAATATATTTTAGACATGTTAACACTTTGTTTATACCAAGGTGCTTCACTTTGCGCACATAGAAACAGGATTCTAGAACAATATATATAACATGATTTACTGTATAAACTATCTATATATCAACCACAATGAACATCGTATATTCATACAACTTGTGCGCTTTTGGAGGGACATCCCACTGTAGTTTTAAGGCCTTCCCTCCACAACTAAGTCAAAATTCGTGTTTAAAATGTTCAAAGTTGGATGTATAATAAGGATGATAATGAAAATGTCTTGCTAAAATTATATATGTTCGTGATTTGTTTGTATATATTCTGAAATTAGTGTGGGAAACAAACAGGTTAGAAGAGGACGATATAACAACCACTGAAGGGAACTGAAAATCAAAGCATTAATTTTGAGGATCTTGATGCTGCTTCTTAATTTCTTACCCACAGTCACTGGAAATAAGTTCCGCTACGATATAAAACATCCTTATATATTTACAAGATCATTCATTTAGTGCTGATGCATTTACTCGACCATCTTGGGGGGTAGAGGACCGCGACACGTATAACGCATCACTGCTTCTTAGTCCATTGAGCGAAATCACGGAGATGCAGAGGAAACGTCCCCCAGAGTCCGGGGAAACAAAGTCTCCCACGATAAGATCCACAGCTTATCGCGGAATGGGGGGCATTTACAGAAAAAAAAGAAGTCTAGCGCGCTATCTGTCTGCATAAGCTGCAAAATCTAAATGCTACACGATTTAGACCACAGCTCCAACGGCGACGAAGATCTGAAGACTTGAAGGGTCCACGTGGAGGCGTGAGCGAGCTCTCAGCCCGACGGATTCAAGGATCTTCTGACCTTAATACATTCGGATCATAAGGTCAGGAGGCAGGCTGGTGGCTGTCTTCAGGAGATTCGTTTTGGTTTGTGAGAGAGCCACGTTGGCCTTTTTCCTGCTGACTTCTGACCTTAAAGTTTTAACCTCTCGCTCTGCTTGGCTTCTCAGCTGAAAGAAAGACATTAAACCCGTTCAAATCTCAAATGAAACGAGAGGTTATTACTTTCATTCTTTTGATCTCAGGTGGCCTAAATCTTAAGGCAAAACAAAGAGCAATCACACATGCCTTAGTCTCCGCTTCTACTTTGATGTTCATGGCCTCAACGCGTCTCGAGATGTCCTCGATCTCGTGACGAAGTCTTATGATGGATATCTTGTAGTTGGCCTGCAGAAGAAAGGTCGAAAAAATTGGGCAAAAAGTCACGCCCAATTATCACAAATAGTAATAGCTAATAATGATATTATCACTGAGTTTTCGCTAGGATGGTTTCCTGAAAGAATGGGGGATTTTAGTGATACAAATAGTGATAAATGTTGGTGTATTATTGATGATATTCAAGCAGAATGTTGATTATTCTATTCAACTCATTATTAGCATCATCAAATAATAACAAAAGCATAACTAAATATTATTGCTTATTATATATCTCATGTTCATATGTGATCTTACACATTGTATCTAATATTGCTGTTATAACTACAAGCTATGGTATGTGTCTTTGCAAGAAAATCACGACCCCCAAACAAACTTGAAAAAAAGGTGATTCCATTTATTCTATGCAAGTGAAACAA
>NC_051417.1:32887550-32891304 GCF_015228065.2 Penaeus monodon | reverse complement strand
ATCACTTTGGAAGAAACCCAAAGAACTAACCTTTCTGGAAGGTTCATCTCTGACCCCCGTGACGAGAGGTTGTCTTTTGACGAGGGAGCCGATGATTCGCCGATGGAGGGAGTCCAGTTCGCTTCTGAGAGTTGCTTGGCGTTCCTCCAGTTGCGTTCCTTCTTTCCGCTCGTGCGAGAACTGCTGCCACCATTTTTCTCTTCGCTAAAAGGAGGGAAAAGTGTGAACAGCGTGGGAAGAGAGATTATCATCAGTATTTTCCTTACTATTTGTAATCAAATCACACAAGACATGGCATAAAGTGTTGGTGCAGAAGGAGGGGAAAGTGTGGAAAAAGAGATTATCAGCATTTTCATCATTACTTGTAATTAAATCACGCAAGACATCGCATAAAGCACTAATGCTGCCACCATTTTTCTCTTCGGTTAAAGGAAGGAGAGTAACCAGCATGAGAATTGAGATCATCGGGATTTTCACTTTTTCTCTTCGCTAAAAGGAGGGGAAAGTGTGACCAGCATGGGAAGAGATAGTTATCAGTATCTTCATTATCATTTGTAATTAAATCACACAAGACATGGCATAAAGCTTTATCTACTATGGAAAGGTTCTTGTAATATTCTGGAAAAGATTGAAAAAAAAAAAATTGTTGGAAAAGGGGTCTCAAAATGAAATTATCTTATTTGGGTATGGTTTCATTTTGGTCTGTGGTATCGGAGAAAGTCAGATTAAATTGGAGTTTGTGTTTGCCAGTATCGTTTAGATGATTTAACAGTTTTGCCTTTAATATCTGAGGAAATTTGCTCATTATTCTATCAGTATAAAATTTGAGGTTTTCTGTCACTTTATCCCTTTAATATTCTTCAGTAATGCCTTCCTTATCCAAGTAATCTTTATCATTAAAACCTTATTCTTATTTTCACCTTACCTTTTCTCGGACTCTCTGTATCTCCTCATGAAGTTCTCTGGCTTTCAGGAACAGGTCTCTTCTCTTTTCCTCCGCCTCCGCTTTCTCCTGCAGGATCTCCGCCAAGCGATTTGAGGCTGTTTGCTCTGAGGTAATACACGTTAATGAGTCGGAGCATCATTAAAAGCATTTTGGATTTCTGTAAGCTTTTGTAGTCTGTGGACTACAGCAACTAAGATTCAGCCAAGTTAAAAGTGAATGGTGGATTGTTTTATAGACTGTAATTTATGTAACCTTTTCCTCTGTGCGTTATTTTGTGAATCACAAGTCAAATGTGCAAAGTAACTCACTCACGAGATGGTTGACACAATCGCGATGGTGTAGCTTCAGCGGATTTAAGAACCACAAACCTGTCTCTTGGCCACACGTTGAATTCTGCATTTACAAACTATAACAGTATTTTTTTTTTTTGCAGAACATTACAACGAAAAGCTTGGTTTCATGCTGAGCGCTTCCTTTTGAACAACAAGTCACGTTAAGCAACAACAAAGAAGGAAAGAAAATAACTGAGCTTCATTTGGATCTTTTATGGTTTATGGAACTTAGACACAAGGCAACATCTAATGCGTCTATTCATTTGGACAATGCGGTTGCCTAGTTACTAGCCACACACTAGCTCTACTGAACATCGCTCTAATAAAAAATCGGCTATTTCTGCCAAGAATGCACTAGGATTATATAAGGAAAGTAAAGATATGACATTATTTTTTAAAGACACAAGACTATAAGCACTTTTATGAAATCAGATTTCTAGATTGTAAACACTCAGTCAGTCTTGAAACTGGTCAAAAACGGTTTTATTCTATTTTTTTTTTCCTTTTTTATAATTTCTGTAAATCGTGAAAACTTATCATATCGACTTTTTGCTTTTGTGCCTTCAATAGTTGATCTTAAATATCTAAATTCGACGATAGCCTAAAGTCAGAGAACTTGAGCTCAATGGTAACTTTGTACGCAATATCATGGGCCTACTGAATTTTTTGCTTTGGTTTTAACTCTGAATGATGGATAGAACATGTGCTTAATTCGTTTATTTGGAAGAGTAGAGAAGATGGACATAAAACATTACTTTCATGCAAGGTCTGGTGGTGAGTCTCGCTGTGGATGGTAATTTGCATGCCTGTTGACGTCTGCCTCGATATTTATTGAACTTCAAAACAGATTCCAACTCTGCTTTGTTTCGTAAATATCAGGGGAAGTGAGATTGACCAGTGTGCATGCGTTTCATTAGATGATATGCATTTCCTTTCCTTTCTGGAGTGTTTATAGATCTTGAAAAAGGGAGAGATTCCATTCACTGTAGCAGAGTGAGCGTCTACAGGTGTCATTTCGTTCTGGCGTGAAATGCCTCAAACCGTTTTTCACCAATGCAAAACAATGCAAGCAAACACAACACATATCCTGTCTTGCACTAGAAGGAGACTGGGGGAATAAAATCCGCCTTCAGCAGCAGATTTACCTTTGTCTTGCGTCTTTCGCTTCTGCAGTTTAGACCCCTTCGCTTTTCTCCTGTGGACCCCTCTCCCGTCCGCGTCCTCGGCGAGGTCGCTCTCCTTCTCGACCGAGGCATCGCCGAGCTCCTCGAGACCGCCGTCCTCAGCGTCCGAAACCCAAGCCCCTCTACCACGCCCCGCCTCCCCGCCTACCTTCGTCGCCCGCCGGGCACCGCCGTCACCGAGCGACTCACCACCAGCGACATCGATCTCGTACGTGAGCGTCAAGTGGTCTGGCCTAGAGGCGAGGATTTTGCCCGTTTGGCTGTCGATCTCACCAGGGTCGACCTCGATTCCGCCGATGACGCCCTCCTGCAGCGACGCCAGGGGCCCGCTGACGTTGTGGCCCTCCAGCCCCGCCAGGGTCGCCTCTGCGGTCCCGCCGTTCAGCGACAGGATCTCTATGCTGGGTTTGGTGGCGTCGCCGTCGCCGACGTCGTCTAACCCGGCTTTTTCCGTGCCTTTGAGGGTTTCCATGCGAGCTTTTCCTGCAAGAGGGCGGTAAGCCAGCGTTCGATTATAGAAGCAATGGGGTTTGGAAATGTTAGGCATTGTGGATTCTTCCGATAGGGTATTGCACTTAGATTGAACAAGGATGAGACTGCGGTAGTTGCTAGCCCTATATTCTATATTCATGATCCGTGACTGATGAAATTATTCTTTGCAGACAGTTGAATGCCAACTATGAGAAATACAGTAAAGAATTCTGATTGACTCCTGAAAAGACTTAATTTGTGTAGGCCCACTCAAATCAATATGTGAGTCTATAAAGAGTAAAAAGTTCATACCCTGCAATACAAACAAAATAGTTTCTGGAAGGTAAATCTGGTTCCGATTAGGCCTGAAAAGACTGTTGAAATAATGGCTGTACAGCGATGCTAAAATAAAGGAATAAATGGCACTAACACCTGAATAAGCTGAAATTAACACTACCTGTATATAATATCATAGTCACTACTTGTTTATAAATGCAGAATTGCTACAAGATCTACAAGGACTACAAGATCGGACTGAATCCAGACCACTACAAGAAAAAAAAATTATCTTAACAATAAATAGCTACCATTTTATGCTATACTTTTCTACTGTGATTCGTTCATTATCTAGCTATTTATAACACGAGGCTGTTTATAACTGTCTACCGAATAGACTTTAAATTATGATACAAAACTATGTTACAAACATCTGTAATTTGTCATCCCATATCTAGCCAAACATTGTTTTCATGATAGCATACACGAGATGGATTTTTTTTTATCATATAATATGCTGTTCAGGTAACTCTTTATCGACACAT
>NC_051417.1:32885893-32887520 GCF_015228065.2 Penaeus monodon | reverse complement strand
CGGAAAGGATATTTTAAGTTCGTATCCCTCGAGCGGCTTCGAATCCCACCCAGGGTCCGAGGTTAAGATCGGCGTCCACTTCGAGCGTTAGTTTCTCACTTTTAAATCCACATTTTTTTTTTTTTTAAAGAAGGCAAACATCGCCCCGTACGGAAATAAGAAAAGATGCGGAGAAAAGGTATCCTAAATTGATTTACAAGGAATTATATATAGGTCTGCTGCGAGCTAACGTCATGGCCGTCTGTGAAAAGAGGAATTATGTTTGTACTTCTTTGAAACTTTTTCTTACTCTTATTTACTTTTAAATTTGAGGACGATCTTCTTTTGTCTTTCTGTATATACCCATTTCGCTATCTATTTATAGAGACCAAGTTCTGTGTGTATGTGAAATGAGGCTGTTATTAAGAAAAAAAAAATTATATAATGAATGGATTTAAAATGTTGATATGAAGTCTTATTGGTTCGAAACCGAGTGTTCATTATTAAGGATTTTATAAGACTGATTATTCTATATTGAGTAAATTTGATATAAAGATATGTTGTGGACTTCTTGGAGGCTTCAAACTCATCAAATGATATTTCATCATCTGCTATTTGACAAAATTCCTAAATATTAATTATTTGATACTACATTGATGTAGATAAAAGTTTCCGCTTGATTAATAAAACACACATCATGTTTTGTGACTAGACACGTTATTACAGCATTCAGTACCTGGGCAATTTCAGCGTTTTATGTCATATTTAGAAAGAAAATCACGAAAATAATCTGCATTTAATTTTAATATATAACAATATTCTCACCAAAATAATATGAGAAATAAAAACTGGGTGACTTTGTCGTGACTAAAGCGCCGGTCTTTTTTTTTTTATTTGCGCAGAATGGGGGGAAGAACATAGCTATGCAGACAAAACTAATAAGGGTGATTATGCTTCAAATGTAGTTAAGTGACATGGAAAAGTCCTTCTTTCTTGAGGGGAGGGACGTCACGAAGTCTTTGAAAAGGTTCTATGGATTTATAAACGCATGTATGAGCCTATTTAAAGGAATCGAATCTTGTAAACCTTAAGTGAAATTGGTTTCTAATCCTAGAAATAAAGGCAGATATTAAAGACTTCTACGGATTTATAATACCATATACCCCTCTTCAAGGAATCGAATCTTATAATCTGAACTGCAACTCGATTCCAAATCCTTGAGTTAGGAGCAGATTAGTCATGTCATTTATGAGCCAAGACGCGTCGAATACATTTCAATTTCAAAATTCTAAATTCGTGTTTACATTCGTTCGTACCCTTGCATGACGCGGACGATAAAAAAAAAAAAAATCTTCCTCATAACTCCAGTCTCTTGTCTTTTTTCCATCCTTCTCTAATCTTTCTTTCCGCTTATATTTTCATCCTTTTTTTCCCCTCCTCGCTCTCTCGCTGCTCGTTCATCATTTCGTCCTGTCTGTTCCTATCCCTTTTTTTCGCTCACCTTTTTCCCCTTTGTTCTCCTTCGTCATTTATTTTCGTCTTTTCCTAGCCCTATTCCGCTTATTATTCTAACTTTTTTCTCCCTCCCTTCTTCGTCATTTCCTCTCGTCTCTTCCTAACTCCCTTCCGCTTATATTTTCATCTTATT
>NC_051417.1:32885278-32885850 GCF_015228065.2 Penaeus monodon | reverse complement strand
GACCCTCGGATTATTGCCAGAGCGGGTGAGAGATTTCTTAGTTTATGTTACACGAAAGGAGAGATGGAGGCTTTTTTGGGGATAGTCCGTCGTGGTTCACCTTACCGATCTCTGTAACATTTACTTTCACCTAAACCAGTTTGATTTTGTTTTATAAGATGTACAAAAAAAACAAACAATGTCTGTAAACTCGAGATTGAGATTATCCTCTCCCCTTTTATCCTTCTGTTTTGAGGAGAATATCTTGTATTTCATTTCCATTCATTTACTGTTAACCTTCTTTTGTCTCTCGTAATATGAATTCCCAATTAATCCAAATCGAGTGATAAATGGATGAAATATCGAGCAGCTCCCCCCATCAACCCACCTCTCCCTTGACCGCGTCGCATAAAAGGTAATAATAAATTGTCTCAAATATTTACATGCAACACCAAGAGTTCGACCAGAGACGAGTAACATCGCTTGCTACGTGTTTTCGAGGACATTATGGCAATGGTACTTGCATGAGAGCTTAAATATACCCGTAAAGAAATAATTGAACACGACGACCCTCGCTGCTATCACGCTCGGGC
>NC_051417.1:32885133-32885246 GCF_015228065.2 Penaeus monodon | reverse complement strand
CAGTAGATCAATCTCTTTTAGCCTCCCCAGCTCCCGTCCGCCATTTTTTTCTTTGTTTCCTTCTCCCCCCTTCTCTCCCCCCCGTTCTCCCTTTATCGATACAGGCGTTAGGC
>NC_051417.1:32884291-32885082 GCF_015228065.2 Penaeus monodon | reverse complement strand
GTATCTCCCTATTCCTTGTAATTTAACACTTTCGTTCCATTGAACACCGCGGCGGGGAACCCGACCTAAAACTTTTCTTCTTGTTGTCAACGTTTCGCGCGCTTGGTTGGTTGGTTGAGGTCTGGCAAAATCTATCCCAGACAAAATTCTTCCAACCTGTTATTATCTAAATCGCGGGGAGAGGATAATCATGTAGGAGCTGTCCAGGATCACAAGCCCCCCAAAGCTAGAAGATAACATGACATCAGGGTGGAATCGTCTTAGCCTGATCACGGTCGGGGGGATACGGGCGTAAACGTAACTTGATTCATGAGGCAGGTATCGATCACAGGTAATCAATGGCGAGACCTGTAATGGGCTAGTTACGCAATTGTGCAACACACAACACGTCAAGGTATGTTACCATGCGTAGTGATTGATAACACAACGGGTATGGGTGGAAACATTAGAAAATACGGGTGATATTAATGTGATAATGAAAATATAAATCAAAACAAATGCACAGTGATGATGGTTGGTGCGTAAAAGTGGTTAAAAAGACACAAATAAAAGGCTGGGCTTAATCTACATGAGCCATTAAGTGTTATCTTTGCCAAAACACTGGCTATTTGGTACAGGTTGCAGTGCGTGGCGGTGAGATTAACAGATAGAGAAAGTATAGACATTAATTAAAGGAGAAACTTGTATGATAATTATGATAAGAGTGAATGAGGATGAGGAATTGATTTGTTCAGAATTTCCGGATGAATATGACCAGGATGATAATTTATCCGAATTTCCTTAGTCATACC
>NC_051417.1:32882821-32884263 GCF_015228065.2 Penaeus monodon | reverse complement strand
AAATTATCTAAACACAAATTCCCGATGCCATGGTGTATTTTGCAGATAAAGCTACCCGGCATGTAATTCGTAAGCTTATTGTAATTACACTGATGATTATTAAGGTATCTCTATCTAGACAATGTTTTAAATGTTACTTTTGACCTTTAGAATGATTCGTCATTGGTCATTTGTGATTTTTTTTTGTACTTCGAGGCTTTGGAATATTGTTTAGATCTAATCTATTCTCATAAAAAGTCACATTATGGGATGGTGTTTGTCTCCATCGTCACTCATTCATAAATTCGCCTTTGCCACCGTCCTTAGGATGTATACAAGCTGGTATATTGCAAGAACAACTAAGAAATTAATCGCATCAAGGGGTGGTTGTTCGAATCGATAATTTGTAGGATGTTTAAATCTGGTTCCTATAATATATATATATTTTCTGTTTCATATAAATTTCCCAGGATTTTGCTTCTGGACAGATACGCCATTCATGTTTTATACATTCCAAGGCCAGGGATCGAAAAGGAAACGTGTAACAAGGTAAGTCTGGTTACATTTCCAACAAGCGAATGGCGAAGACCATACTCTGAACACCAACTACGGGCATTATAGCTACGGGCAGGCTATGTCAGTGCACACATTCTCAAAGTATCTGGGTATTGAGGGCTGGGGAGTGTTCGATACATACCCTAGTGAGGGAAACGTGCGGACATTCTACAAGCAAAGGTCAGACGAGGTCAGAGGTAACGTTTACATTCACTTAGCTAATAGCTAAGGAGGACAGGGAGGTGTACATAACCAGAGGTATTACTAGGAAGTGTAAGGATGTGTACACGGCCACCGTAAGTGTGGCGCGTGGAGGACAGGAGGGCGGTAGAGAGTCCACAGCACCCGTGGCTGAGGCGGGCGGGGTGAGGGCAGCCAAGGTCTATATCAGTACTTATAGAGGCCTTCAGCACAGCCACCACAGGGTAACACGAGCGAGCAAAGGGGGGGAAAACACAGCCTAGACTAGTGAGTGAGGGAGGAACACGCAGCGTCTTACTGTCATCGGTCTCCTCCCCTGCAGCGTCCTGGGCCTCCTCTCCTGAAGGGGCTGAACAAGGCGCGGGGAAAAGGGTTTAGAGTGAGGAAAGAATTGAAGGAAAAAAAGGGAAAAAAATTATCTGGATGAATCACCCAGATGAGGTTTTTGTTTTGTTTTGGCTCAGGGCTAATTACAAGCAAGGCAGAGCACTAAGGAGTTGATATACAGATTGAGGCTAATTAGTAAGTAAATTTTGGAGTGTGGTTAAGGAAAAAAATAATAGCATTAGCCAAGGAAAAAAGCTTCTACAATCCGATTATTTACATGGCTTTCAGTAAAACCACTTGCATGGAAGAAAATCTTTAAAAAAATAAGAAAAAATCACCTGAAACACACAGACGAAGACCCCAATCATTAATTTTACACC
>NC_051417.1:32880375-32882626 GCF_015228065.2 Penaeus monodon | reverse complement strand
ATCCACTCCCCCCACTCCTTCCCTCCCTCCCTTCCCGCCCTTCCCTCGAAAGGATTCTCACTCACGTCTCGCCATCCTCGCATAGTACCAGCGATGAGGATAGTACTCAGTGATATCAAAGCTGTTGGCGCGGCGGACGGGGCCCTCGCGGTCATGCTGGCGCTCCAGAGTCTCGATTTGCGGAATGCTGCTGTCGCTCAGACTTCGAGTCAGCCGATGCGCCGATGGCTCGAACTTCGATCTGGAACAGAGAGGAAGGGGGGTGGGGGTGGATAAATGAACTTGCAACTTGAATAGAAGGTAGAGGGTGTAAAAATAAACTTGGATTTTGGATCTGGAAGAAAGAGGAGAAGGGAGGGGGGATAAATGAACTTGGAATTTGGATCTGGAAGAGAGAGGAGGGGTGGGGGTGGGTAAATTAACTTGGAACTTGGATCTGGAAAAGTGTGGACGTGATGTACTGTTATGAATGAACACGAAACTTGGATCTGGAACAAAGGGAGAGGGGTGTATGAATGAACTTAGAACTTGGATCTAGTAAAAGGGTGTTCATGATGGAGAGATGAACTTAAAACTTGGGGAATTCCTTAAAGAGTTTGCGTGAGGTTGGAATGGAGTGATGAACTTGGAACTTAGGAATCCAGGAAGAGCTCGGAACTTAGGAATCTGGAACAAGGGGTGGGATGTAATGTTATGACAAGGACTTCGATCTGAAAGAAAGCGGCCGTGATGTAGTGTTTCAGGAGGAATTTGGAAAGTGGGAGTGACGTATTGATGAACTTAGAACTTGGGAGTCTGGAAGAGAGTGGGCGTGGCGAACTGATATGGCAAGAACTAGGAACTTGGGAGTCTAGAAAAGAACTTAAAACCTTTGGAGTCCTGAAAAGAATGGTCATGACGAATAAAAGAACTCAGAACTTGGATCTGGAAAAGAGTGACGTACTGTTACAGGAAGAACTTAGAACTTAGGAATAATGGCAGTGGTATATTACAGTTAGAAATAGAATATACTTATCAATGTACTTAATAAACTGTTCGTGATGTTTATAGTTAAGGTATCGTAACTAGCTAGAACTCAGTGTAATAAATAATGTAGTCTTCTATCTATAACTTAATATACTTTATGTAATCTGGAGTATACTGTTAACTGATAGAACTTAATATATTTAGCGGTGTAATAAATGTAATTAACAATGTTCCGACCCTAGCTGTAACTTATTTAATGCAGATTATATGGGACTCGATGTGACCAGCGGATGGCCCGGTTATGATGTTTATTACTATGACGCCGCGGGATACATAGAACACATTGACTTCCTGTAATAAGGTAAACCACGTAGTAATAATTGTTTCCTTCGGTAAATGACGTTGCGTCTTTTTCTGGGAATTTAGAAATCCCTAAATTTCGATGGATGCATCTGTGGGACCGGGGTATGGGACTGGGTGTATAGTACTATTGGCATAATATGAATAGAAATATAGACCATAGACACGTGTGTATTGTTGTTATAAAGGTATCACAAGGGTAATACCAGACTGAAATCACCACAGAAACGTGCTTTGTAGTTCATAAAGGTAATATCACGTAGGATATCATTACTATAAACACGTGTGAATTGCATTTGATATAAAATGTTATAGACACGTGTGTATTGTAGTTATACTCACAAAAAAATCACAAGAAAGTGTGTTTTGTAGAAGCAAACGTATTACCAATTACAGAATACTATATAACACGAGGGCTTTGTAGAGTACTATAGGAAATACTATAGACACGTGTGTATTGTAATTATAGAGCTACGAGAGGGTTATTACCAGACATGGGTGATAAATATACCACGATAAAATTAATTTCCTTAATGGTCATGGCTCACTATTGATCGAAGGCGCCCATCCAACAAAAAAAAAAAAAGTTAAGCCAAGAACCATGTATTTGTTTTTTTGTTTTCTTTTATTGTTATATTTTTTCTTACATCAACCTCATATCAAGGTAGCGTATACTTACCAGTAAGAATGACTTATCTAACGTTTTTTTCACTTCTAGACTTTATGAAGATGCATATTATCAGGGCGATTTCATTATCTCTTCCTAATTATATCAGGGCTATTTCATTATCTCTTCCTAATTACACGGCCTTGAGTAGGTTCTTGTGGGTATCAGTAATTATATTATTAAATGCCTGAAACGGAATCCTGAGTGTGATAACCAATTATATCATTTATCATTTATATCAACATTCAAAATCATAAC
>NC_051417.1:32879749-32880040 GCF_015228065.2 Penaeus monodon | reverse complement strand
AAAAACACAAAAATCCAAAACAAACACACCAACCTGAAACCACCAAAACCACACAAGAAAACCAACCTATAAAATAGGATGCCCAAGTAAGGTTACTGGAACTACCACGGCACTAAAAAGCTACTGAGCGTTGATTAAGAAATGAAAATATCTGTAAATAAGGCAATAATAACCATTAAATATCTGTAATACGGTCTTTAGTCTTCAGCGTTTAGTTTTAAGAAATATATATATATATATTTTTTTAATGGGCATCATTATATTTGATATTTGATAATCGTTCTACTTTAT
>NC_051417.1:32875637-32875702 GCF_015228065.2 Penaeus monodon | reverse complement strand
TCTGACGACTGACCTTTGATTAGCGGAGGTCACTTCCTGTACACTTTTAGTTTATCTTAATAGAC
>NC_051417.1:32875467-32875610 GCF_015228065.2 Penaeus monodon | reverse complement strand
TCTATCTGTAATCGATCACTAGATGTGAAACTATGATGTTATCATTGGCAACTTGAAATGCCAAAGAGATTATGAGCGATGCACCGTTTTCAAACTCCATGTAAATACGCGCGTAATGTAAAAGGGAATCTTCAGACCGTCGT
>NC_051417.1:32875121-32875429 GCF_015228065.2 Penaeus monodon | reverse complement strand
TCTGAACATGGATTTTAGACACACATATCACGCTGACTTTAAAATTGATAAGCATTTTTTTTTTTCAATTGGTAGTGGACGCATGGTTTCACTTTAAAAAAAATCGTGCGTGTCCTCGGTATATAAATATATATCTCTTTTCTCTAAGATATGAAAGTAAGCAACAAACCAACTTAAACTTATTCCTGGAAAGACACACACTAGACCCCTGCACCGCCTCACACTCCGAACACCTTGTCCCTCACCTCAACTGGGCTTGGCGTTCTCTTAGACTGAGGAGGCGATCGTCGTCGGTCGGGTTCTCCTCG
>NC_051417.1:32874438-32875026 GCF_015228065.2 Penaeus monodon | reverse complement strand
TTGCTCCTTGGCGGCCCGGAGACTCGCCCTCCGCTTCTTGAGGTCGTCCTTCGCTTCGGCTCGCGTCCTCGCGTCCTCCTTCGCGCCAGCCCGCGTCCTGTTACCCTCCTTCGCGTCCTCCTCGCCGTCCTTGATGCTCCCGCCGTTCTGGCTGTCGGTGCCGTAGTCGCTGTGGCCGGCCTCGGACCCGACGGTGATTTGGCGCCCGAGGTTGGCGTCGTCCAGATCGACGACCGCTTTGTCGTTCACTTCGACGGTGATGTAGTCCTCGTCCCCACCACGGAGCAGCTGCCGCTCCGCCCCGTTGCTCAGCTCGACTCCGCTGTCGTCGTGGAGGCTGTCATTCCTCTCCTTAGCTTGTTCCGTTTCGTCTCTCTGTCCTCTGAGCAGTTTGTCGTCCTGTTCGCTGTCGCTTTTGGCGTTCGCTTTGCTCCCCCTCCTGACCCCCCTTCCGCCTTTCCTTGGGTGTTCCACGTCGTCGCTCGTTTTCTTCTTGGCTTTGCTGCTGTTTCCTTCCCCGTTTTCTATGTCTCCTCCGCTTTCCCCGTCTTCTTCGTTCTGTCCATCGTCTCCCTGTTTATTCTCAGT
>NC_051417.1:32872899-32874386 GCF_015228065.2 Penaeus monodon | reverse complement strand
GAGTCATCTCCTTTCGCGCCGTTCCTTCTCTCTACCTTTCTATCCTTCCTTCTATTATTCCCCTCTTCCTCCTGTGCGTCGCTGCTCCCATCTCCGTTGTAGCCGTTTTGTCCCGTCCTCTGTTCCCTGTTGCGCCCTTTGTTCCTCGCGCCCTTCTGCCTCGCGTCCCGTCGGGAGGCAGGGTCGTCGGCCAGAGCATCGCTGCTTCCGTCCTCATCGCCTTCGTCTCTGCTCCTCCCGTCCTCTCCGCGTCCTTTGTTCCGCGTTTTGTCCTTGCGTTTTTCCTGCGCCCCGTCCCTTCTGCCGTCGTCCCTCTCAGCGCGCCCTTCGGGTCGTCGACTGTCTTTCTGCTCCCGGAGTTCTAAGTCCCTGACATCACTATATCTGTACTCGGGGTCATCTTCTCTAGCATCACCATATCTGTCCATATATTCGCCCATGTATTCTTCCCCAGCGTCACCATATCTACCCCTGAATTCTCTTTCTCCGTTATCGCTGTCATTGTGTTCCCCTCTGGCATCACCATACCTGTCCCTGTGCTCACCATATCTGTCCTGATAGCCACCTCTGGCATCACCATATCTGTCCCTATATCCGCCTCTGGCATCACCATATCGGTCTCTGTAATCACCTCTGGCCTCACCATATCTGTCCCTGTATTCTCGCTCTCTCGCATCACCATACCTGCCCCTATCCCTTCTTCCTCTATCATCTCCATACCTGTTTTGGTATCCGTCTCGCTCGCCATACGCCTCTTCATCGTACCCGTCCCTGAATTCGTTTTCTCTCGCGTCCCCGTACCGGTCTCTCCCTTCGCCGTGACCCAAGTCAGCGTAGACGTACTGACCTCGCTTCCCCTCCCTCGGCCACTGACCTCCAATGACCCTCCTCCCTTCCCCCTTCCAGAAGACCTCCTTCCCATCCTCGTCCAGCGCCAGAGCCTGGAAACCTCCTTCTGTCGAGTCCTCATGCCACCCTCCTTCCTCAGAGTGCCTGCCAGCAAAGCGATCCTCTGAGGGAAGCAGACAAGAGATAAGTTTCCGTCCTCAGCGACTCGAGGCTCGGCACTCTCGCGGGTTACATGGCTTGCAAAATGGGATGAAATTAATCTTTCTCTGCGTTCTTTACAGGTATATGTATGTATGTCTACGTCTATTTTAAGTTATTTACTTTATTAGTTTTCTTTTTTTATAACTACGTTTATATTTATACAAGTGTTAGTGTGGATATATACAGTAGTATTACGGAGGAAGAATGAAGGCCTCGTGCGCATGGCTCTCTTCATTTGTTTTTTAGATGGAGGGAAAGGAAGAAATGTATTGAGAAGGAAGTCGAAAAGCATGAAATAAGCAAGAAATAAGAAAAAGCAATATGCAAAAAGCTTCGTCAAAAAAGCCAGACAAAGAAAGGCTCATGTTTGTCATAAAAAAGGAAAAAGTGAGAAAAAGTACCTGAAAAATCCACTGAGCTGCAGACTCACCTCGGGT
>NC_051417.1:32872307-32872547 GCF_015228065.2 Penaeus monodon | reverse complement strand
CAGGGAGGCAGCCGGAAGCCGTTCCTCTTGGCCAGCCGAGACGAGGTCGGGCCATGAGACTCGGAGAGCTCGCTGTCGGAGGCCAGGAGGTTGGAGAGGCTCGGGGCGTAGCGAAGGAGCTCCTCGCTGATCTCCAGGACGTGCACCTCCGGCTCCTCGGCGTGTGGCGGGAGGAAGGCCTTCACCTTCAGGAGCTGTTCCTGGTGGGGTTTCACCTGCCGGAGATTTATGAAAAAGGAT
>NC_051417.1:32871492-32871624 GCF_015228065.2 Penaeus monodon | reverse complement strand
CGGCCAAATGGTAGGTCCATATCTATTTAATAACAGACAGACACGCACGAAAGAGTTTCCTTTAATGAACGTGGACTCGCTACTCCTATATTTTATCATAGTGATATTATTCATTTAATTATAGTGGTATTA
>NC_051417.1:32871143-32871471 GCF_015228065.2 Penaeus monodon | reverse complement strand
TATGCGTTCTCTGTTCCCAATAACTAATACGAACAAGATTATTCTACGCGACTTTCCGAATCTGGCGTTTCATGTCGGGCCAAATATAATGAAGATTTCTATTTTATTTCTTTCTCGGAAGAATATCTTTCGGTGGGACAGAATCGCAGCTTCTGAGAATGCATGACGTCTGTTTTCAGTACTTCCCTTTTGCATGTAATTTCTCCTGGGTATTGGTTTTCAGCATGCACAGGGAGGGTTTGCAATATGTTGAGCTGTGATGAAGTGATAGCATTCGCGAGTCGGAATGAATTGGGTTCCATGATGATCAATGATTTTAATTGCAAGT